>NC_092260.1:13649174-13811674 GCF_036320965.1 Panulirus ornatus | reverse complement strand
CTTTGTTGTCGAGGCATTTGTTACTCTGCTTTTATGAAGACAGTCCTGTGCTGCTGGTGCGTCGTGTTTTTTTGTCTATAGAGTCCTGGGCTTACAGCGCATCGCACTTTTAATCAGACCAGTTGGCTGGCTTCTATGCTCTCGCCTGTCTCTGGGGGCGCTACTTGCCTCTGCCTCCGGATAATCCTGCTCGCTTCATGCTTCGTGCAACTTAGTTCGAGGCGATTGTTACGTGTCTCTGTTTTTGTTGCCTTATTTTCGGGAGTGTTTCTAATTTGCTCTAATTCTTAACACAAGACTATTGCTTTATTCTAATATTCTTTACTGCTTAGTTTAGTCTTTTAAGTTCAGAGAAATTACTTTCCTGATACGATGTCAATGTTGTATTTGCCCTCTTGGCAAAAATGTTGGTATTTTTAGGAAAATACCCTAACCCTACCCATTATTGGCTATATTTAGTTCATTAATACACTGGTAACATTATTGTCACCTATGCAAACTACTAAGTTTTTTCAATTATCCTTCCATTAAAGATACATCAATGAAAGCTAACGATGGTATGGGACTGCATACATGATCCTGATGTCAGGTGAAGCTTAAACTGTAGCCACAAGTGATCAATCAAGTCGATGGTGGGACCAGTTTTCAGGTTATGTGCATCATCACATGTGTGAGGAATGTTTCAGTGTGTTCTTTCAGAATAAATCCTCAGATTTGCACCACCCATCCTATTCACCTTTAAGCGCATTTACTTATCGAGATGAAAACCTGGCCTTAATTCACTGTGTCCCATTCGCATCTAACGTTTGGTTAGGGTGAATTTTGCTAGATTCAATTCTGAATACTTTTCTTTTTTTTTCATATATCTATCGTGTGTTTGGCATCATCCACAAATATACTGACATGATGTGAATCCATATTACGTAGAAAAGAAATAGCAGCGGTCCCTTGACTAGCCTGCGGAACACCGCTATTGTAACACTAAACCCAGTGTGAAAAGACGCCTCTCATACCTGTCCTCTGCTCTTTCGTTTAGATCATCTTCGATCCACCGAATCTGATCATCTAGTTACCTTTTACTTGCTTCCTGTGAGGAATAGTGTCAGAAGCCTCCTGACTGAGAATGTGATCCCTGATTGTGTTACCGAATACGAGCTTTACATTCTTATAACTCCGTCTCTTAACTCTGTACATATATTGTGTTTCTACCTTTACATATACACAACCTAGCCACAAGAGAGAGGATGAACAGCTGGGTAGGCTGTGAGCCGGCTGTCCTATCTGAGATTCGAGCTCAGGCCCATTGGACTGGCGGGCTTAAACGTTAACCACTGCACTGTATGCTATCAAAATGCACACAAAAGTACAAATGGTAGAAAAGAGAAAACTGAAACTTGTGGTATAATGGTCATCTGCAACAAACCCGTGGATATATCCTTGGGTGACCAATAGAGAATACCAGGCTTAAACATGTGAACAAAAGAATCAAACCACACACACACACACACACACACACACACACACACACACACCATGTGTGGTGTTGGGATGAGATTGTATGGCAGAAAACGCAGTTTTACCATGTCATTCACGGGATGTAACAATAGAAAAATGAAAGATGAATATTCATAGGATGTAATTCACAATCATAAACACGTGAAACTGTCCACGAAGACAAATGAACTTTAAAAGGGCAGCAGAGTTCCCTGTACAGTTGTTTGTCACCTGGTAAATTGTCCAATCCATTATGGAAATAGATGACATAATTCGGAATGTATTAATTTATCATCTAACACAAACACAAATGTAAAAAAAAAAAGAAATCTGGGATATAATTACATCACCGCCTAATTAGTTTTAATAATAATTACTGACAGAAGTCAACAAACTGTTTGTAAACGTCAGGGTCATCCAGGAGTGCTCTGTAAATACGTCAGCTGGGAGAGGAGCGAGAGGCAGGGTTTGCCACACAAGTTCACGAAATCATCGCGTATGTGAATGTCAGTGTTGTAGCTGTTGTTGGCTATACTGACGCCAGCTGATGCCACCAGAATTACTGACTCATTTCCTGGCTGTGTGCATGTGTGTGTGTATGTATGTATGTATGTGCGTGTGTATGTGTGTGTGTGTGTGTGTGTGTGTGTGTGTGTGTGTAATGTAAGGTACCTCGCAACACTGAGCGTGAGGCCACGACAGTCTGTCCTCTATAATCAAATCCTAGTCGTTTAGTTCACCACATGACCTGTGACAGACTTGAATATTCAGCAGTTGAATAAAACATATGAATGAATCCTTCGTTTCTTGCTATCACATGAATAAATCAAACAATAATAAAGTGGCATGTATAACTAAAGGAATGCTTGGTATCATTACTAAAAAAAGTGTTAGCAACAATAATGCAAACTTTATATTGCGTCTGTATCCCTCCCTCGTGAGATCATACCTTGATTACGCTATGCAGTTCTGGGGTCCACATCTTAGCATGAAGTTTCTAGGATGCACACACGGGAGGATGACAGCTATGATCCCTGGCCTTAAAAAATCATAATTATAAGGAGACATTACGATACTGAAGCTGTAATCACTTAGGAAGGCGTAAAGTAAGGGTTGACTAAAGTAAAGTACATCAGTGGATAAACTGGCTAAACAAAGACTTGTATGAATAAAATACTATAAAATCGAATCCAAACCATAACGAATCCGCAACAATTTCAGATCTGATACTGGCATAAGACATACGAGTCGAATACCTTAACAAATAGTAGATTAAGTGCAAAAACTAGAGAAAGGTTCAAATACAGATTGCATGGCTACATGAGTGACTGATTGGCTTGGTGTGAAGAAGTACTGCCCGGCATCGACCAAGAGACTTGGTGCAGTTTTCTTCCATTCTTATGGTCTGACAATGACCTATATAACAAAAAATGTGGCCCAAACCCTCAGCGTTTAACATAACATGGAATCACAATAAATATTGCCAAACTGTGTTCGGTTTATAAAGACATTATTGAAAACTTAACCAACAAATTAAGGGTATTATTACCGTTTTGCAATCCAGCGAATTTTGTTAGGTTAAAAGGTTAAGTTGAAATTGTTATTCCCATGGTTTTTGATGTCTTTTGAATGACTGACATTCATTTTTACCGCAAATGGATGGATCTCCAAAATGGCAATTCTACCCAAACAAGTTGCTAGGCAATAAGTAATTATGGTACTTACCTTCGTCGCCCGGCAGGCAGGTGTAGGGGATGTGACAGCCGTCCGTTATGAGAGACGAGGCATTCAGGAAATTTATGGCTTCAACATTTTTCCAAGTCGTCAAGACATGTTCAAAGACTGTATATGTTTCTGAATGTCATAACTCATTCAAAAGTCTTTTACCATCACTATACTCTGAATGATATCCACAAACCAATTTAATCAACTGAATAATTCAAACGCTTTATTCACCTGTATGTTCATGTACATCTTAATGTTTCAGTCATATTTTTCACTATTCACTGTTGTAAAAGGGTCACATTTTTTTCACTAGCCACTTTATTATGCAATATTTCTACAATAATGTCAAGCGATCTCTTTATGTTTGTGTTTTCGTCAATCAGTATATAAGCAACATATGCATCGTATTTTTCACCAATCATTTCACCATATAGTTATACATCTACCATATTGTTCACAATGTACTGCATGTCGCAGTAACTTCACCGTATTGCTTTATATCCATTCAGTTCAACAGTCAGTGCATGTCACAGTAATTCCACCATATTATTCACTAGTCAATGCATGTCATAATAACTTCACCGTATGGCTATACATTACCATATTGTTCACCAGTCAATGCATGTCACCATATCTTCATAGTGATTACTACTACAATAACATACTCACGTAATGTTCTGGTCTTCATTCGTAATGCAAAAACACACGATTCTAGTTTCCATTCGTGCTTCGCTATTCACTGTTTGGTCGATGAGTGAGGGCAGCCGGCTTTAGCGTAGTGCCGTTTCCAAGAAACAGATGATCATCCTACGTAGCTCGACTACGTTACACATACGTCACTTCTAAAACCGGTCAAACGAGTCCATAGACTCAAAGTAACCACTGGAATCTATTCATATCTGTCACGTGTGTACTTTTTTCTGATGGTGTTCCTTCAAATGATGCTTTTTCTGCAAATCACCTGAACTGCAATTGCCTGACAGCGTAATTACTCTCACGGCAGAATACTGATCTAACGCAATATTTGATAATCCCAGTTTATAACACGATCACATTACGATTATCTCTGTCATCTCATACACTTTCATAAGTGTCACTAAAAATAAAACTGATATATCACACACCAACTGTACTACGTCCCACGTCTTCTCTCCTGGGAGGTCAAAGCAGGACTGACGGTGTTGACCTAGTCCTGATACGTGCGGTTACAGGTAACAAAAGGTCATAACCACCAGTTTGACCATCGAACCTGTGATTTCACTGAATCATTGTTGACATACGCCTGCTGCCGGGAGTCTCAATTTCTGTTGTAAATATAAAGATAAGACTTTTAACTTACATTAACTGGTATTTGTCTTTACATTCGGTACCATCGCTGTGTTTACTTCACACTTGTCGACATGGTCAACGAGTGGGCGGAGCAACAGTCGTTTGCCAATTCAGCGGCATCGCGGTCGGTGTACCGGGGGCGGAGCGTCCCTGGTATGGAGGTGGGTCAGGTGAAGTCACACTGCCAACGCAGCGCTGATGTATCTTACATGACGCAAGAGCATAAAAAAAAAACAAAAAAGTGAACTACACTGGCATATAGGGTCATATAACGCAGCCCTATATCACAACCATCCACGTTCATTCATGTACAGTCGCAGACAGCAGTAGTACCACAAGGCTGAATCCTCGAACTTCTCAGGCGAGACCCTGACCTCCTGGGGTACGTCTGTCCTTTGAAGTTCGTAGCTACAGGAGCCCAGAGTATTAAACGCTTAGGTGATCTGGTATAAATACATTTGTAAGGAAACGCATTATGAGGAAAACCCTTGACCTAAATGACAACGCTTCATTCTGTCGAGCTTTACCAAGGCACAAACAAAGCCAAAACAATAGCTTAAGTTGGAGGGGAGGGGTTGTAGGGGAGTGATAGCTTGGTAATCGTGCAGTAAGGGGTGAGTAAGGGGGAAATATTTGGGGTCGTATGGCGGGGGAAGGGCAGAATGGGAACATGGGGTGAGGAGAGGGATGGTGTAGGGGTAGTGTGGCGGGGGGGAAGGGGCAAAAGGAGAATGGTATGGGAAGGGGGAAGGGAGGTGGTCAAGTGGTAACGTTATAGAGAGCGATGACGCAGGGAGATAGCAAGGACGAATAGAGATTATGAAAGGTGGAAGGTTGCAAAGGAGAAAAGGTGTCAGCGAAAGAAAAATATAGGAAGAATGATGGGGGAGACAGGGTGAGCAAGGAATAAGGGAGTGTAAAAAGGGAGGTGGGAGAGAAAAAGGTTTGAGAGAAGTGAGAGGAAAAAGTTGGGGAAGAGGAGGGTGAGTGTGAAGGAGAGAAAAATGTTGGGGAGTGGGGATGAAGTTGATAAATAGAGAGTGGTGGGATGGTATGAGAGAGGACATGAGGGGAAGGGAGGGGAGGAATAGCAGGATGTAACTGCTGGTAACAGCGGCTGTTCTTCAGTCATTTATAGTCTTTCTGGGAATCCAATGTAAACTACCCGAAACTGGTGTTGTTTTATCATGGCATTATTTTGGATGGCTCCCAATGCAAATATGAATCCTTGTGCCCGACGAACAAACTATCAAACTTTATATCATAACTATATGAATCATCAAAAAAAATTGCTTCACTGCACTGTTTTCAGTTTTATTTGACAGCAAAGGAAAAAATTATATTAATTCATCTGTCTGAGGTTAACACAGACAAACATGCTGGTGGTCCTTTTCGTGTGCAAGGTTACGTACCGCTGAAGGCGGCACATTCTTAGTCAATTTTTTTACCACCGTTTTTCATAAATTTGTCAATTTCGCGACCCATCGAGCAATATGAGGTGGTTCGTCTTAAATCTCAAAAGGTTTCATGAATTTTCCTAGTCAAAGGCGCAAATTTTCACTTAAAATATATTGTACTTCAAATTATGTAATATATGAATTCTACATTCTTATCAAATACTTTCTAATATATTACGTCTAAATTAATTACATTTACGTCCATAATCATAAAACACAATTTCGCCATGCCTCTCATACCAGTCATTCCAGTGTGGACACCCGAGTCCGAAAAATGCCTTATTGAATATAGGAGGTCATATCACTCTTCATGGGACATTAGAGATCTTATGAAAGCAACGAAATCGAGGAGGAAGGCGTACAGTACCATGATGCTGGCTCTCAAAGAAGAGTCCACTAAACCCTTCCATTTAATGTTTGTGATATGCGCTTTCAGTGTCTCTTCCTGCCAACCATATACTTTTAGTGTCTCTGCGTGCCAACCACGCACTTTAGTGTCTCTTCCTGCCAACCATGAACGTACCCAAATACGCTTTTTAGCACGCCTGGCCATTCCACACTGTCTAATAGACACATTTAAAGTTAAGATAGCCGCAGGTCCCTCAACAGTCAGCGCCATGTTGCTTGTTTATGTTGAAACGAAATGACTGGCCCGTTGGTTCTACTCGCGTGTGTGACAGCATTAAAGAAAATAAATAAATAAACAAAAAAAAAAGAACTCGCAAAACTAATGCAAGATACTGACACAAGAAATGTAAGTGTGATGCCGCCCAGAGAAAGGTAGTGTGGCGACTTGGCTACTGGTTAGTGCTACTCGCCAGAGGTGTTTGTGGATGCGTGTCGTGTCATATTGTCTTCCAAAACATTACGGCAGCTATTGCCCTTGTCGTGGCAAGCAACAACCGACTCTAACTCTCCAAGAATAACGTCCTTGAACCTGATTTTTTGTTCTTTCTCTGAAAACTATCGTAACTTTAACAAGAAGATAAATTTCACGAAACAAAGTACACAACTATTTCTATAGAGTGACTGCTAACCTATCCCAAGGAACAGTACAGGAAAATAGGTTACTTCCACGATGAAAAACCAGATGGTCATCAAAACCTACGCCAATAGTACAAAGTATATCAGTGGATACAAACGTTCTTTTTTTTTGTTAATAGTTCGTTTGCATTCCGCCACAACCTCTCAGCTCACTGTCAAAATAAGTTGCTGTCCAAACAAGAAGTTGTCAGATGAAAAACATATTCATGTGCTCCGTTCCAGTGATGCACTTTGTGGCTTCACTGTTAAACATATCCATCGAAGTAAACTGGATGATATCTTGATGATAAAAATGTGCTGAAATATCATACAAGTTGTACCAGTTGTAGTGGAACATTTGAGCTCGACAGGTACCAACCCCATACGCACTTCATTCTTCCAACTGTAATAACCCTGACAGTATTTTGCATACTGCTCCATTCACTGACAACCCTATCTCTGAACCAGTGCCACCCTATATCCCCTTCTCATTTTGATTGGTCTAGTTAAAACCATCGTTTCAAAATGTTTCTCGATTTCTTAATTCTACGACCATGTTGATAAAGGGTATCTGTCAATTCCTTTGATCCATTATATGGAATCACCTCTTCATCATGATCATGTAATCTACCAACATAACATAAATCCCTGATATCAGTTGTACTGTTTGTTTTTTCTACATGTTTATATCCACTGTATCACCGAACCGTATAATCCAGGTGACGACTAAATAAAAAAAAAAAAAAATATTGTAATATTGTAGGATAACTCAAAAGACATGTTGCTTATACTTGTGAAAATGAACCTAAGTATTACCTAATACATTGATTACTGTCTTGGGTTTACGCCGCCAAACCAATACTCCTAGATCCCTTACGTATACTGATGTATCAGCATCAACGTTATCAGGGTGTTAAACCGGTTATATTCCTATCTCTCTTAACTACACCTGACATTTCTTTGTCCACTCTGATGATGTATGTACGTTTTCTCCCAGTGCTGTGGAACCTTACTTTGAATTCATCTTCTGTCTCCATACTAACTAATGCCACTAATTATATCATAAATGTAAATGATAACAGAACAAAGATTTCACGACAGAAATCTCCATGGGACATGAGGCGGTGGCCAGAGTCAACCCATGTGTTCTAACCCTTTGTTTTCTGTCCAATGTCCTATTTCTCACCCCTTCTCTCAGGTCCGCCCTCATGCGATCCACCTCCCTCATTGCTTATTTAGTTCACCCCCAGCTTCTCCAAATTTTTCTCTCCTTCGCACCGTATCTCCCCCTCTTCCCTTACTGTTTAACTCCCTTCTTCCAGACCTTTCTCTCCCCTAACTCACTTCTTTCACACACTTACGCCTTCCTCACTCTATCACTGTCCCCATATTTCTCTTTTGCTTACACCTATCCTTCTTTCTCTCTCACCTTCCTTGATCTCTATTCCTTCTTGCTCTCTCCCTACGTCATCGCTCTCCATAACGGTCCCATATTACCGCCTCGACACCTCCCGCTTCTCATACCATTCTCCTGCCCCTTCTCCCCGGCCACACTTCCCCTACACCTCCTCCACCTCATCCTAACCTCCCCTTCCCACAGCCATTCTCATACTTCCCTATTCCCCCCACCCCCCGGTCCCACTAGACCAGACACATCTTTGTGTTTTGTTTTTGTTAGTGACATCATAATGCTCAACAAAGAAAAAACATAGTAATGTAAATCAAAGCTTATCCTCATATCTATATCTTTTATTTCACAATTGTACTATTTGTACCATGGAGGCAACTCGTTTAACAAAATCCAAGACCCGTCAGTGGTCAACGTAAGGCGCGTCATCTATAATAATTGTCGTTAAATTCTGACGTCCAGTAAACAGGACCTTCGAAGCCAGGCGGCGGTGGCCAGACTGCAAGGGTTCAAAATCTCACCTGAGCAGTTCGAGAATTCAGACTTATCGCGCCAATTTTGTCCACGACTGTACATTGATCTGAAATCAAACATATTCTGGTTTAATGACCACCAGTAGTTGGCCAACAAATTTAACGACGAGTCATTTATATACGTAATGTAGTTTACAGGGGAAAAAATATGATGGTGCCTCGTCTAATGGCCCTATTAAATCAAGTCATTAAAACCCGAAATATATAACTGGACAGTTGCTGACCTGTCTATAGTGAAGAGTTGTATACCACTGCCTTTATGTAACACTAATTCCACCCGAGGGTTTTGAGTCCTTCCGTTTTGAATTTGCCCACCACTCTCACGTTCGTGGTTTGGGCTCTGGTTCCGCAGATGATGGCTATCAAAATACTACAGCAACCAATATACAACCGACCATCCGGTGTTGACGTGGGACAGGGGAAAAGAAAATGACGATGGAGAGAGACTGAGTTAAGTCGATGTTTCGCACATTTAGACCAATTCCTGAGCCGAGGTTATTAAGGATCGACTCGTGACACTCGTAAATGCTGTTGTACCTGATCCCCTGACCTACCTCCGAGGACTTTCTCACCCGTATGAAGATAACGCTCATTATGACCAACTTACTTAAATTCATTATGACCAACTTACTTAAATTCATTATGACCAACTTACTTAAATTCTCGTCAGTAGTGAAGTGCAGGTCAATCTCTCTACCGTCCCATAACGATAAGCAAATATTTGCTTACGAAAGAACAGGAGAAATATTTCATTACAAAGAAAACGCACTTCAGCCTTGCGAATGATTGGATATAGACACACGGCATCAACAATTTTTTTTGTGTGTGTAGAGTAGGGAATATTTTGCTGCAGACAAAAATATATCATTATCTTTACAACGCATCGACTGTATGAAACTGACTGTAGACTACCAACACGGGAGGATAGTAACGAAAGGTAGTAAGGCATGTTTGGCTAAGGTGTCGTTAACGCCAGGAAAGCTGGGATTCAAATCAACATCGGTTTTTTCTTAAATCTCTTTCAACAATTCAATATTTCATTATTGTCTCCATAGATGTTAAACTGGAAGATCATACTAATCTTGTCTATCAACGTAATTTCTTTTGAGCTTTACATTTACGTATCTTGCTAACCACACGTATTCAACCGTCTACAAAAATGCTCACTGATAATCGCTTATTTGAACGTCAAATCAAGCACAACCCGTCCCTTAGTGCACGTAGGAGCATATGTGGTCATAAGATTAACAATGAAAGGTGTTTTTAAGATTCTTCGCATGGTGGATAAAATGACCTTAATAGCCTCAATGATCCTTAGCAATTAATTGGTAGGCTTCGAGACCAATCCATGAGCACTGTACATACCAGAGGCCGTGTATACACATCAAATGAGAGGCGCGTACTGTCTTGTATACTGAACATCAGATGTTGGTCACATCTTGACGTTCAGAATGCAATGACTTTATGCTTACAGCACCAACACCCAACTAACTGTCATGTCCAACCCTCAATCAGCCAAGCAACCACCTCTCATGTATAGTATTGTCATTATTTATGTACAGTGTGCATTTTTGTTTGTTTATTAAAACAAAAAATACACCCCCGATATGCATCAGACTAATACTATGTATACATACTGGACTTGGTTGGTTGGTTGGTTAGCTGGTGATCTGGGTTGTAGGCGTATTGCTGTCAGAGTCGTTTGTTCGTCAATATCAAGTTACGATTATCAACAGAAATCTACTGAACGCTGAAGCTGAACAGGACACACGACCACTGACCCTCAATAAACACATAGCAAGTAAAACTGAGAGAGTCATACTCTATACATGGCAGCAGAGAGGGGGCACCAAGAAGAGAGTATGGATATAAAAGTGTTTCAGAGTGGAAGATAAAAGAATCATGCAGTTTAGGAGGGATACCCGCGAACATTCACTACAGGATATTAAAGCCTAGCGAAGAGGTAGGAATGAGTATTCAATTGTGATACCAGGAGAAATAAGTAACCTTCTTACAGAAACGTTTAAGAAGAGGTGATATTTGGCTGATGATCGCTGATCAACCACGGATCTACAACTTGTAGAAGGTGCGTGGCGGCCCGTATCAACAGTATTAATCAACAAGCGAAACGTGCGGTGAGTGAGCGCTGCGCTACGCGCCAGAATTACTATCATGGTACAATATGGACGCATTCCTCGTTCGTAGCTTCTCGTAAGGAGGTACTCTCTCTCGGGAACCACCATACCTATTTGTGTGGCACAAGGACATGAAATTGTTTGAGAAACGTCAAGACACAGAGGCATTATCGAGGCGGTCCCAGAAGAAAATGCTTATGGAATAAATCCAATATAGTGAATAGGACGGAGGAGGAGGAGGAGGAGGTGAGGTGGGCGGGTGGGTGGTGCTGGCCCGCGGCAGTGTACCGTCTACGGCGAACTTTCTTTGAGGAAAACGTCGAGATGCCCCGCTCTCTACCCTTGTTTGCTGGGCCGCTCCGGTTATAGAGAGACTGAAGACATGCTCCGGGTTGTGATGGGGAGATATTGCTTGTTGAAGTGGGGGAAATATTATATTTGCTAAACGTTTATTGTTGCGGAGTGCTGGAAGGATGTTCTGTGAAGGGGAAAGCGGTAAAAGAATGTTGAGTGCTGGAAATAGTGAGTTAGTGCAAGGCTAGTGTAGTTAGTGAGCGCTCAGATTTAGAAGGGACAGGGAAAAATCGGTAGAGTAGAAAAGGATAGAAATTTGAGACATATAAATGAGGTGAGAGAAAAATAATGTATTGAAACTGTCCCTCTATAAGAAGTTGAATTCCTCATCATCATTTCCGCTCTCTCTCTCTCTCTCTCTCTCTCTCTCTCTCTCTCTCTCTCTCTCTCTCTCTCAAACAAGAGATGGGGCCCCACGATAGTAAAACAAATCTCCCTGCACAACACAAATACATAATTACATAACATGACAACGCATAAATCGGATTTTTATTCTTAACTCGAAATTGTCCTTCCGGGAGGCGCTAACAGCCAGCCCAGCCCAGTCTTTTGACAAACTCACGCCGTAGCTTCTAGTGGACGTGTACTCTCCATACATACGGACGATGTTAACGCACCAGTCGGCCGCAACACTGCACGGTAATGTCTCAGTCTCTCCTGTACCCACAGCAGCAGACTACCGGTGCCTTGCAGGGATACTCTCTGAAGGCGTCAGGCCCGCCCCTGACAACCTTCACTCCATCACTGTTTTACCCGTCCCTCACTCCTCTCGCTCTTAGTTACTCTCCTCTCTCTCTCTCTGGCTACCCTCCCTCCACTCATCATCATCTCTCCACTAGATTGCATGAGTCATGGTAGCTTATATGAATCATAATCATCATTCCCCACATGCTGACTGTAATATCTTATTCGTTATTCCTCCCGTTAACGGCGCTCACTCACCCCTCACATCTCCCCTGCTTCCTCCACCCTTTCCCTCCCTCCATCATCAGTAAACACCCTCTCTCTCCACTACCCTCCCACTTATCCTGTTCCAACCCCTCCCCTTCTCTTCCCCAACCCCTCCTGGCTTGTTATTGTTCTCTGCTTCAGCACAGCTGCTCCACAAACACTCTCTCTCTGTCTTCCTCCTTCCACTCTGAAAACTGGAAGCAAAACAGTCCTGAAAGTGAGGAAATATAACTTGATTATCGTGAAAGTCCGGCGGAACAAAAATCGAATATGGATGGACGAGTTCACTTAAGATTCACCATTATGTTAGTTCCGTCCGGGGTAGGAGGCAGGGGAGGGAAGGGGGGGTTATAACGATCATTTGGTGTTTGTTGAATGGACCTCCCCCCCTTCTTCTGTCCCCCCTTACCCCCCAGATTCGCCCCTCCATTGATCGCTCTACACAAGGAAACTGGTTCTGGAGGATGTAAAGAACCGACCCGCCGGTTACCCTTGAATTTCCTAATGTCCTCCACTGTCAACAGCGGCCCCTCGTGCTCAGACAGACCACCTCTTGCTTTGCCAGATCCCCCTCACGCTTCGCCAGATTCCCTTATGGTCTACTAGAATCCCTTATGCTCTCCCAGAGTCTGCTTAGGCTCTGCCAGACTTCCTCACGCTTTTCTAGGCCCCCTTCCCCAGTCGTACGTTAGACCCCCTTCTTGCTTTGCCAGACTTCCTACATGCTCAGCTAGACCCCTTCGTGTTCAACCTGACTCCTCTTCACACTACGCCAGCTCCTCTCACATTCGACCATACCTCCGCCACACACTGACCTTGTAACCGAACTCTCTGTATGTAACTGTAGGGACAATGATCCAAGTCCCTTTCAGCTCCGGACAGGCGATAAGTTATGATGGATTTGCCTGGGCGATGGTGCTCTAGAGTGGGAGGGTGAGGAATGGTCTGTGTTGGATAATGGCTAGTAGAGGACGTGGTAGTGGCGAGGAACCTTGAGTACTGCTGGTGCTGGCGGCGGTACGGTAGAATTCTCGAGACAGATAAGCTTAGTATTGTTTTCCAAATCAACATAATGCAAGCAAACAGATTGTAAACAGTAAGAGATAAGCTTAATACTCTCTCTGTGCGTAACGTGTCATATAAATAAACAGAAATCAGTTAATGTGGGTATTTCTCGTCCTGGACTGGTTATGAAAGACACACAAAACTGCCATAAACTCACAAGATTTAAAAGTATCTTAATGAGTCCCAAGGACATCATATCCAGATACAATGAACCTAAAGACTTAAATTCACTCGGGACTTCCGAAGAGAATGTATAGAAGTCAGGTACACACACACACACAGCGGAGGGCAAACACTATCTTTCAGCCCCATGGCTTTCTTGCACCCACGGGACCTCAATGTTTGTTTTACCCAGGTTGAGGAAGCGTTCACCCGTTTGATGTACCAACCTGACGACGGAGAAAAGTCAGCCTGTCTCCATCATGTCGATGTTCGACCACGTCTGTCTCTTTAGTTTCTTTTCATTTTACGGGAAATCTAAGAGTAAATTTCCCTTATCGACTGTGTGCCGCGTTCGGACGACACATGGTAATATATGATGTGTTTGAAGACTTAACATTTTGCTGCACAGTTAGCACAAGCCTGTGTCTACTGAAGAGTAAGAACACTGTTCAGCGACAGAAAGTGGGATGTGTGTGTGTGTGTGTGTGTGTGTGTGTGTGTGTGTGTGTGCAGTGTACACGTTATGGTATAGTCATCACGAGACTGAGTCTACCGTACAGCTCGGGCGCTGTTTACCATACACGAGGCAACAGGTGCTCGAGGGTTTATCTCCTGGCTGTCCATGATGTGTGTGTGTGTGTGTGTGTGTGTGTGTGTGTGTGTGTGTGTGTGTGTGCGCGACATGCAAGGTATGGGCTCCGTGTACGAGCATCAACTACTTGATAGAATGAATCCAACAACACACACACACACACACACACACACACACACACACACACCATCTCCACCTACCTTCCACAGGTGATCACTGGCAGCCTGTGCTGTGTCTCCCTCCCAACAGTGGTAGCCATCACATGTGTGTGAAGGTCAGGTCGTTGGTTGCTGACCGTGTTTGAAGCCATCTCCGTGCCCGCTGAAGCCTGCAGTATCACAAGATCTTCCTATAAAGAAAAACATGAATCAAACGCTTCAATAGCCTTCAACATATCTCTGATGATGATGAAAAAAAAAAAAGAAAAACTATATTCAAATATAGACCATGTATCAGAAATCCATACCAGGACCAATATCTACGACCATTCACCACGTCTCTCCCACCACACTTTCCACTCCCCTTTCCATTTCCTTCTCCTCCCTAACCCCCTCCTCCTCGACAGCCACTCCTCCATCCCTCTGCGAGAGGTGGGAGGGAGTCCTCGCTCCATAAGAATGCAAATACTATTCTGAAAGTCTCCCGGAAACCTCGATTCTGTATCCATAAAAGGCCGGTCCCAAGTGGCCAGAGTGGGGGGAGGAGACGTCGCTGGGGGGGGGTTAGGATTGTTGACCTGGGGGCCACACGCGCTCCATAGGGCTGGGAGGGAAGAAGTAGGGCTGGATTGACTGAGGGGGAAAGGGTGGTTGCGAAGGTTATGGTGGGATGTGATGGTTTGGCGACGCAACAACTGTTTGTTTGATAACAGATGTATAGTGGTCGCCCACTGTGTTAGTCTGCTACCCTGTACCCTTGCTCACCCTGTAGTTTCTTCCACCTTTCCTCTCCCGTCTCCTCTTATCCCTGCACCCTCTCGACCCCCTGATCTTCCACCTCATACTGCCACAGCTGCCTCTTACAGCTGCACCTCTTCCTCGAGTACTTCCTTCTCTTCATGCACCTGCACTTCTTTCCCTAGACAGTGCATTTGCATTCCCTGTATTTCCTCCTCTTCCTGCCCTACCTCCTCTCTCTGCGCCTCGTCCCCCATCACCGCCACACTGCGTCACACGGAGGCTGCCGCTGATCCTACGTCCCCCGTCACCGCCACACTGCGTCACACGGAGGCTGCCGCTGATCCTACGTCCCCCGTCACCACCACACTGCGTCACACGGAGGCTGCCGCTGATCCTACGTCCCCCGTCACCGCCACACTGCGTCACACGGAGGCTACCGCTGATCCTACGTCCCCCGTCACCGCCACACTGCGTCACACGGAGGCTGCCGCTGATCCTATAAGCCATTCATGGCCGCCTCGCATCTCTATGACACACGGAAAGAGTGGCCGCCGTGTTATAATGGTTATCATTCCCTTCCTTCCAACCGTCCACAGAGCTTGCAGCAGAGGCACAATACGTCGCCTGAGCACACTATAGTACTCTATCATTTTTCCATATCCATTTCCATCTCTACGTGGATATACCAGCTACTGTAAGCTCCTGTGAGTACGCCCTTCGTTTCAGATTATCGGGGGACAATTGTTTGTTCCGTGAACGCTATTACGAACACTTCCTACACCTCTAAACTTGGAGGACTGACAATAGAGTCACATTCTATTTCCAGAGAAAGACAATTTCGGCAGCATGTGAGGGAGGACCTGCTTGAGAATGCGGCAGCAGGTCCCCGGAACAATGATATACATCTAAGGTACGTGACTGGAACAGTCGCGCGCGTGTGTGCGAGAAGGAGAGTCAGAGTGAGAGAGTGGGAGGACACGATGATGTGGCCAGGAAGGTTCCCGACCGGGCCAGGTGTGCTGGCGGCCACAATTTGATAACAGGAAATGTTTGTCGTAATAGAATCATTTTCCTGGCATTTCTGTCTCTATTTTTTTTTTCTATTTTTTTTCAATTACAGAATCACGTAATCGCTCAGTTCGTAAGCTATGTAGGGTAGCTATAGCTTACTTTTAATCACAGTAAATTACATAGAGCCCTGGTTAACCTACACACACACAACACAAGATTCACATAAGACGTTTTGATCTATCTTTGCCGCAAGAGCGGCTAGTATATTGTGCAAGTCGTACCCATCCTCCGAGCGATGTTGCAACAGAAGAGGCAGATTGCACGAAAGGTCCAGCAGCTGTACCTCAATGTCTGAAGTGCAGTAGAAGTTACGCTTACAAAAAAGTCTTGACAGGAATAAAGTGTCACTGAATTAGTTATTCAGCAGTTTACATGGTAAGTGAATTATTTACAAATAACAGAACAACACAGGTTGTATTCTGCATCTAGATATATGACAAGTGAACAATTTACATTAAGCGAAGTTATGATGCTTCTCAAGTATTCGAGGATGAACGTGGTTATGGATGAAATGCTGGCTCATATCTTGTAACGTTCGGCAAGAATCATCTCTGAGCTCTCAGCTCACAACAAAGTACATATATGTTGCTGTGTGTGTGTGTGTGTGTGTGTGTGTGTGTGTGTGTGTGTGTGTGTGTAGGGTGTGAGGGTAGCTCTGCCGGCCAAAGTTTACGTCTGGTCTGTTCATTATCAACATGAGGGACAAACTCCCATGAATATGTACAGCCCAGCCTGAGTCGGGCGACATCATGAAGGTGTCTGCTGATCCCGTAATACATATATTTGGTGCTCCTTCCATTGCTATACGAGGGTGATGGACGGATCTGCTCGTGGCGATTTCACTTCGCCCTGAGTCTTAAAAGATTTTCTTTGTTTTCTCTGAATGCTTGCTTGTCAGCTACTTGTGGGTAGATCCAAGTGATAATCTGCTTTATCCTTCAGGCAAGAAGGTTTTGCTAATTCATCGGCATTATCGTACAGTCTGAGCCCAACATATGAGGTTCAGAGGAACTGGACCCTATATCTAGCATGATAATTTTGTTATGCGCTTCAAACAAAAGCATGTTAACAGTCGTGCTGAAGGGAGTTTAATGCCCCTAGTGAGGCAAGAGAATCGTTTACAATCGGATTATCTACATCGGAGTTTTTAATACACTTATGAAACGTAATGACATCACATAGTTCAGCGTGGACGCTAGGTCACCGTTGAAGCCGACCACAGTACGTGTTACAAGACCACTACCAGCCGTACTGGTGCTCTCTGGTAGGGACCCAGCTGTAGATATGACTTGTGGGAGGCAATACTCCGCGGTGATGGTGTCGACGTGATAACGGCCGTCATTACTGACCCAACCGGAACTCGGGTTGTGACCTGTGCAGAGGGGGCTTCGAGGGAAAGGTTGTAACTGTGACATCAGAGGGATTAATCTCCCATGTGGACAGGAGAGCGCGACTGTTGTCTCTCATGGCAGATGTCACGAATGCCATACATTTAATGGCCATCAGCAGTTGTAGGAATCCCGTCTGGATGGATGTCTCTCATTTGAGAAGACGTTCTGAAAGACTTACTGACATGGACTGGAATGTGTTGGCTAGAGCATCCGGATCCCATTAAGAATACAGATATTCTCTCTTTGATGTCAGGGAGACAACGATCTTTAAAATCTTTTAGGGTAGTCGAAAATAATTCTCGAACATCATCTTTCATCTTATTTCCTTACTTTCTTACACCGTCCGAGACTTACATCCTGCGCTGGAGCAAGGAGAGGCAAAGCATCACCACACACTGAGTGGATGTAAGCCATGTGTACATCATTCCAACGATTCTGCCACTGGGCCACACGAGGGACAGACTCCCATGTGGGATTTTCCAGAGGAGCAGTGGAAAGGACCGAAGTCTGGAAGTAACCCAATCTCGCGAGTTACCTCCAAGTTAGCGTCACTTCCTCTTGCTAATACCAGGAAGCAATTATCTGCCACGAGCAATTCTATTCTCGCATTTTAATCAGATTGTAAGACGAAAAAGTTAGATCGTCGGGAGCAGTCGCCTCTTTTCTTCAATTGATTCATTGGCTCATTTGTGCTTCTCATTTGCAGAAAAAGTCGAGGTTCAATGAGAGATTAATGAATGCTGCGTTGAAAGATACGTTTGAAGGCGATCCCCCCAATCCAGCACCTTCCCTGTCTTACACTCGTGTGCGAGAATATCATGTTAACAAATGAAAGTAAAAGAGTAAGAAATAAAAGAAAAAAATCACATGAAAATTTATGGCACACGTGTTACCCGGCAACAAAGACTCTCTTCCATTACATCGAAACTGACACGGCAAAAACGATAAACCGAAATTGAACAAGTAACACGCATGCGTGCGAATAAGATCGCCTTAACGTATTGCTGGCCCTTTATAACCCCACTCCCATCATCGTTCCCATGGCAACCCTGGGCACCGCCGAGGTGGGTGCGATGATGTTGCGTCCTAACTGGAGGATCAGGGAGAGAGTTGAGCAACACCGTGGCCTGAGGGAAGTTCCCCACGTACTCATAAGAGACAAACTGCAGTCTGCAAAAAGAGAACGTGTTATGCCTTTAGGGATGTAGGCGTCAGCAAGAGACGACTGAGTGGTCGAGGTAAATCCTCACTCGGCTCCTCCACTGTACCTACTTGTGGAAAGAAAACATGAGGATTTCCAGCTCCTGCTATCACCCTTCTCAGTCGCCGCTTCCCGCGTCACACACACACACACACATATATATATATATATATATATATATATATATATATATATATATATATATATATATATATATATATGTATATATATATATATATCTTTCTTTCAAACTATTCGCCATTTCCCGCGTTAGCAAGGTAGCGTTAAGAACAGAGGACTGGGCCTCTGAGGGAATATCCTCACCTGGCCCCCTTCTCTGTTCCTTCTTTCCTCCCCTTTTAGTCGCCTTCTACGACACGCAGGGAATACGTGGGAAGAATTCTTTCTCCCCTATCCCCAGGGATATATATATATATATATATATATATATATATATATATATATATATATATATAGTTTCAAGTGTTTGTGTTTGTAAGTTCGTGCTTTTGTGTGTACTATTTACATAGCCAAACTGTGTTATCTGGAAACACCTGATTTTATTTTTACAGTAGGCTCTTCCGAATCTTGGCCTTGTTTTAGGATAGCACTCTTAGGCCTTGAAGGCCCTTTTGAGGCCACCAAAGACCTCCCAAGCCTTACACATTACACTTAGGTCACTCCTCTCACTCTCAATGGGCGACCTAGCAGGCTCAAATTATCATGCGGGTAATTCACGTTCAAATGCAGGATCCATACGTACCAGAACCTGATCAACAAAGGCCACCTTTCAAGGTTCAAAATTAATGGAGCTTCATGTGTCACCTAGTCTAGAGGCCCCATTTTTTTGGGCATAGGTACTCCAAATTCTACGGAAAGTTGTTGAAATACCTCAAGCTGGTATCTGAGACCGCTTTGAGCCAAGAAAGGCCACACCCCCAACACTCTACAGTACTCATTCAAAACAGGCGACCTATCAGCTTCAAATTATGATGAAGGTATCTTAGGATCAAAGGAAGGATTAACATCTCCAGACTGGCCAATCTGTGACCCCCAATACTCCTTCTGCGCTACCGCTCACACAATGAGCATGGGGGTACACACAATAAACATCCTGGGGTTACCGGCACAAATGAAATCGAAGGAAGGACCCAGGCGTACCAGATGATGGCCTCAAAGGCGAACAAAGGCCACCTTTCAAGGGTCAGATGTACTGCAGCCTCATGGTACTTATTCAACTCAAAAGTGACCACACATTTCAACTTTTCTGCAGTTCGCCTTGAAGGCTTTTTGAAAGCCAGCAAATGCCGTGTTGAAAGATTAAATTTGCCTCAGGCAAAGGTTTAATTATCCAGTATCAAACTTCTGTGTTAATTCTTAAATGTATATTGTACACACCAAGTACTCAGACCTGAACTATACCCTTTGGGTCACATGTTCTCATTGGAAATGCGTCAGGAGTGGTGACAGCTAACCTCTTAAGTACGATAACTTAACCCCCTGAGTACGATGACTTGACCCTGGAGTACGACAGAGTTGTACTCAAGGGACTGTCATCGTACTCAAGGGGCTGTCATCGTATTCAAAGGTTCAAGTCGTCGTGCTTCAGGTGTTAAGTTGTCGTACTCAGGGAGTTCAAGACTGCTACTCGATATATGAGGCAGCGTCAGGAATGAGCTCTTGTAGAGGTTCTCGCGCCAATCGTCTACATCCTTACTTTTTCCTGTTTTCAGCGAGCATCTAAAGTCTTATAATACCCTGCCTTCTGATCATGAGAAACAGTTTTTTTTTTGTGTGTGTGTCTGTTCCTGAGAGAGAGTACGTGTTCGCATGTGTGTGTGTGTGTGTGTGTGTGTGTGTGTGTGTGTGTGTGTGTGTGTGTCTGTCTGTCTGTCTGTGGGAGTATATATATCTGTGTCTTTCTTACAGTAACCAACATGACACGGGCAAAGACATGCCCCCGTCATGGTCATCTGGGATGAAAGATGAGAAAAGTGAGTATGAGGGAAGAATGAATGTATCATTGATTGATCTGAACGCCTGATTTTTGTATCTTCGACTCCAAAGGTGAAAAGATTAAGAGGGAAAGAAGAGAGAGAGAGAGAGAGAGAGAGAGAGAGAGAGAGAGAGAGAGAGAGAGAGAGAGAGAGAGAGAGAGAGAGAGAGAGAGAGAGAGAGAGAATTCCGTAATTTTGCAGCGAGAAGAGAAAAGGTCACTATATTCCAATCCACCTGCGACCGATCTCCACAACAACGCCGCCATGCGAAGCAGTTACCGAGCGCGCGTGCCGCGGGTCCAAGTAATGAGGGCTGGGACGCAAGCCGGCAGCTCATCAAAGCAGTGGCCTAAATACCTGCGTAATAGAGAGAGGAAAACAAAAAAGCATCAAGGGCAGACGAAGAGTGGTGATGCTATGGCGCAAGGACTTTGATTCCACTCTGGCTATCTGGCTATGGGAAAATGTGAAGTAATTCAGTGGCAAATTAGGCCCCTGCAAGTATGGAACAGCTATGGACAAGTTCTAGGAAGAACATTTTGCGATGGTCAGCGTGTGGGGTTAGCGCAGGGTTTTGATATTCATTACCAGGAAACAATGATGAGTTAGAAAGAGATACAGGTAGAGACAGCGTCTTTCTACTGTATAATTCAACCCGGTCACTGTTCCCCCACTCAGCTGTGCTGCAGAGGTCCCAGTTCACGAGAGAAAATATGTTCAGTGCAGGACCATGAACGAGTACTGGAGCCACGCAGGAGGAAAAGTGAGTTAAGGTTACTTGGAGTGGAAACGTCGGCGCAGGAGCGACGAGGGTTAAGAGAGAGGAGAAAGAAGATAATCTATTACCGAGAGATATAAAAGCGTAGGCGACATGACAGAATCCTGATGGGCAACATTGTTGGACGGGCAAGAGAGCGATGTTGCTCCATTAGCAACCACTGCGTTGGATATGACTCAAGAGGAACTCTGCATTATACATCAGAGGCAACCACATAAGCCAAGGGAAGGTATTTCAGTAAGCAAAGACTTGTGCAATACCCTGTCAAAGGCTTTAGAGACGTCGAGGACAACAACAAAAGATCCAGTAAAACCCCCGCGTGTTTGCCGTTCTAAAGTGCTTCTGTGTCTTTGGGTGGATGTGTCTATATGAGTGCATGTCTGCGTTTATCTGTCACCATCTGTGCCTTTCTTTTTGTGCGTATATCTGTCTGGGTTTGTCCATCTAACACTTTGTGTCTTTTGTGGGCCCGTCTTTTACGTGTTCCTCTCTTCTGAGTCTGTGCTTGTGAGTTTTGTGTATATGTATCTTTGTGTGTGTGTGTGTGTGTGTGTGTGTGTTTCCTATATGTATGTCCTACTAATGTGTTTCTGTGTATGTATTTGTCTGTCTTTATATACATGAGTATATGCTTGTCTGCTTGTACCTTTGAGTTTATATTTACATCTCTGCTCACGTGTTTGTTATCGCTTGTCTTGGTATATTATGCGCCCAGTGATTCCATTGATCTTAAACAAATTCGTGATGTCTCTTTTGAAGATGCCCTGTTACCTTACGACATAAGATATAAGGGTCACCAAGCAGTCACACTTTGAACTTCAGGATATGTTGTGAATCCTTGCGTGAGCAACACGGAACGAATCATGTTTCGCCAGCCTGTGTGACCCATGTCTCACCAGCTAGTGTGATCTGTGCTTCACCAGCCTGTGAACCATGTTTCACGAACCTGTGAAACATATTTCACGAACCTGTGAACCATGTTTCACCAACTTGTGAACCATGTTCCACCAACCTGTGACCCATGTTTCATCAACCTGTGAAGCATGTTTCACCAACTTGTGCGCCATGTTCCACCAACCTGTGAACCATGTTTCACCAACCTGTGAACCATGTTCCACCGAACTGTGACCCATGTTTCATCAACCTGTGAACCATGTTTCACCAGCTTGTGTGAACCATGTTTCACCAGCGTGTGTGAACCATGTTTCGGAGGATCGAGAGGACCATGCCGACGACGGTGGCTGAATCGTGACACATTGTCTCATCGGTTGGATTCCTCTCGCATTCACCGGTTCAAATTACATTCCACAGTCTACTGGCATTCTTGTTAAGAATTTACGAAGACAATGCTGTGCCCGGGAGCAAAACCAATAGAAAGGCTTTATTCGTTTTGCAACACCCTCTCGCCCGCTTGCTTTCCACAAACCCTGCCTCGCTTTCTGTGTGTGTGTGTGTGTGTGTGTGTGTGTCATGAGCCGTGCGGGTTATTGCACTGTAATAACACAACGGAAAATATGAGACTGAGAGATTTTTACTCTTTTTCCGATGCGTTGTAATCGCACATACAAATCTACTGCCTTTTATCCCCTATTTTTTTTTAGTAATATACAAGATAATGCAGTTGAATTCCATATACAGTCTGTAGAGATTTCAATCACCGGCTTTCCCCTGAGAATCGTTAGTTTATATTTACTGTAAACAGCCCTTAACACTTGCCCTCCAGGTGAGCGGCAGACAGACGTAGAGGTGTTCCGTCACTGTACTGGTTATCACACCAACTCATACATTCTGCTCATTTTTTTTTCCTTTTCCACAAAACTTTCTCTCGTGCTTTTCCGTCGTGTCACACCGTTTGTGTGAGACGCACAGGCTTCTGTGAAATTCACGTACGCCAGAGAGTGACGCTCCCCCGCGACGCACTATACGCTGGATGTGCCCTCAGGGTCGCGTGGAAGTGTTCCATCGTTACGCAACTCGAGCGGAGACTAGATTTGGTGGATAAGTTCATTTCTGCATTCATTTTCCCCACACAAGAAACCAAAACATCCAGGTGTTGTGAGTTCCACCTTTTCTAGACACTTCATACGTTTGAATTATGTACCTTTTTGTCGTCCTTGTTAAAAGACGGTCAGACGTTTTACAGAGTAAACAGGCTAGCTACCAAGACGATTAGCTGGACTATGAGGCAATTCAACAAAGAGATCCAACGATTTAAAATAGATATTCAGAATCTGGAAAGGCTTCACATTTCTAGATCTGAGCAGCTGTTGAAGTGACTAGATCAGCCTAACCTCACCCGAGTCATGTTGGGAAGCACTTTACTTCGAACGAGACAAACGATAGGACTGTTGACCTATGGAATGAATTACCAGCATGAGTAGCCCATACCTACATTTCAAGACAGACTAGATGAATACGTCGCTTCAGTTCCACGAACAGACGTTATTTGCCCCTCCGTAGTCGGCAGAAGAAAAAAAAAAATAGGCATTTGTCTTTTTCCTCTTCGTGTTTTTCCTCTCTCTCTCTCTCTCTCTCTCTCTCTCTCTCTCTCTCTCTCTCTCTCTCTCTCTCTCTCTCTCTCTCCAGTTGCTATCAGAAGCAGGCTCGAAATGATCCAGTGGTCTGTTGCTGTCTGCTCTGGATTTCTTTGAATTCCTTTGCCAATAAAAACAGAACGATATTCGTCTTCAGTTGATCCCCCTGCTGTATGATGAGGCTATACGTAGGCTCTCTCGGTCATAGTCGTGTGTATCTTATTAGTGTCTTGTGTGTATCTTATTAGTCTGTGTGTATCTCATTAGTGTCTGTGTGTATCCTGCTGGCTTTACTGATACCCAACACAAGGTGATCGTTAGGCCAGAATACCCATCATACACGTTCGACATACATAAATCTACGAATTCTATATACATATAGGGTAATATCCTGCTTCACACTTTCTCTTATGATCTGATTTCGCTTAATGCCTGACCTCAGAACGCGGGAGATCACGTGTTTTTTTTTTTTTTTTAATGATGCACATCACCAGAAATAAAACCACGACGAAAATTCACAGTGATACGAGCTTCATCGGTGACTGAAAACACGGATAATTCTTATGTACAAGATGTTGCTAAGTATATCATGTATCGTTCCATTGTACTCCCGCTCATCAATGTGACGGGGCAATAGGGTCGATGATTATCTGACGGAGATCCAGCCGGGATCAGGGAACTCTTATTCAGCCTGTCAGTCTTTATACTACTTGATTAGCAGAGTTAAATTCTACCAACAAACACACTAGGATAAAAAGGGACTTATATACCATCATTCCGGGAACTTGTATCCTCACACACAGCAGCATGGGGAGTGAGAATAATGTATATAAGGCTCCAACTGGAAAAAGTGATCGTGAGGGAAATGAGGATGTAAAAAGATCAAGAGATGAGATCAGACTAGAAGAGGAGATACAGTCGTGGAGACGACACAGAACTCAACCACTTCTCTGTTAACGTAAACTGGGAGTTGAAGTCCAGCAGCCTGGAACCAGGTCATTGTGGTGGAAGCTACTGTGATATCAACAAGGAAGGAATAGCAAGCATAGGTGTCTTTCGCCTCAAATACAGAGGAAGGTTGAGGAAGAGGGACAACGGTTCATTGAAAGATGTCTAAGAGCGAAGCAACTACGCAGTGCTGTGACGAAGATAAAGACGGTACACCAGCCAGGCAGGATTTTTAAGGCATAAAAAAGCAAGAAACGAGCACACGAGGAACAGAAAGAAAAAACATTAGGAGGAAGGTGTTAGGTTAAAGAGTAACGACTTATGTTAAGGATTCAGAGGGGAGAGTTATAGGGGATAATGTAAGGATATGCGAAGAACTGAACCACAATTTCCAGAGTCTTATCACAGTGGGAGACACCAAAGCCTCAACGACAGGATAAGGAGGAGGTTCTGGAATACACTGAAACGTCTAAAAAAAAATGTAAACAAAGGTATATGGTCTTGACCCCTACAAGGTTCATGGCCCTGATGAATTTTCATCAGGTGTTCAGAAGCTATGTGCAGGTACACCTGACGAACTGTTAGTCAAGATGTCGCGGGAAAAAGGGCACATTGCTAAGGGACTGGAAAAGGGCAGACATCATACCAGGACAACAAAGTTGGCACTCAAAACAGGAGAGTTGAGTTACAGTTTAGGTCATAAATTTGCCTACTTTGGGGATGACTAAAGTGAGACTTTATCATGTTTCTTAGATTTCTAAACCAAACTCATGATTTCGACATTGAGCAGTCCTTCAAAAGGTACAAAGATAGAGATACCATGAGCCATAAGATATAGAAACTAGAAGCCCTAAGACAGAGAAACCATATGCCATAATAAACTAAAAAGAAAAAAAATTATACACCCTGCAGAGGTCGTGGGTCCATATAATATATGTTAAGATTTTCTTGTCCTAACGATAAAGGTAAATTATCATCTACTGTATCACAAAACACTTGTCAGAAACGATACAAAGGAGCGATGTTACAGTATGTCAAGGATGAACTGAATATGCTGAGTGAGGAAACTGTGAGCGCTGAGGGCATGCAAATATTTGAAAAGCGGTATGAAAACAGTTCAAGAGATGGGGCTCCAGGGGCTTGTAACCCCATTTCTGTGTAGGAAAAATGGGTAACAACATAGAAGCATGGATATATACACGCACACACTGTACACACATACTCCTACATGCAGCTTCACACACACGTACATCTACGGGCTTACACTCGATATCGCCTCTCCTCCTCTCAACATTCAGTCACTATCTCCATCTTCATCAGAAGTTGTTCGTTGGCTTAATGGTCTCACGAGGACGCCATCGATGGTCGTAACAAATGGGCCGAGTATTGCGAACTCGCCACACACCACAGCAACCCTCCTTCTCCTGCTCCTCCTCTCTCTCTAGTCTCAGCTCTGGGCCCGTGAGTGGAAGCTCGGTAACGCTCGAGGTTGACAGGTCATCAGTCAGGCGGGCGGCTGGCCAAGCCTTGATCTATAGGTTAGATGGTACTTGGGAGAGCCCTTCGTGCCGGCGAGTGTTGGACGGTTTCAATACCCTGTCCACAGTGCACAGTGAGATACAGCCGACCAAACGTCTGACAGTGGGTTAGGTAGTGATTGGGAAATCATCGTGTCCAGGTTTGAAAGAGATAATTTCCTTTTTGCTGGTAAACCTGGTGACTATTATTTTGACAGACCACAACGCGGGGTTGTTGGTCGTATAGCAGTCTTTATTTACGTTTCATCGCTCTGCATTTTCGGCTACGTCGTCCACGAATGAAGATGTAAATATTTCAGTGAGGTGGCATGCATTGCATTTATGTCAGCTCCACATTTGTTGGTCAATTTTGTCGAAAAATTATCACCGCTTCTCCAGGAGACTTAATTGCATTCCTCACTTTTTCTTCTGGGGGTCTGTGACTGTCGTGGGCGGGAGGTTATGGATGTTATATACTTAACATGTTTGTGCTCCTTTTGAGGGATGGCGTCATTTTTAAAGACGCGAACTCAAATGTGACAGTTTTTTTTCATCTATCTACAATATATATATATATATATATATATATATATATATATATATATATATATATATATATATATATATATATATATATATATATATATATATATATATATATATATATAAATATATATATATATATATTTTGTATCTCCCCTGATGATGTGATTATTACACGAAAGTGCACTTGGGAACTTTTCGTGTTTCATTTCTCCGTGGACTCATAGGAAAGTATATATATATATATATATATATATATATATATATATATATATATATATATATATATATATATATATACAGACAGACAGACATATAGAAAATTATACAATCAAAAACCACAGATGGATCATACAAACAGACGTACGGGAAAAAATTTCACCTTTGAGCTGCTGACCAAATGTTTCAGAAAGTAACGTTTCTTTCTTGAGGCATGAAATTAGACATACTGGAGAATAATCTTACCTAGTTGCTTAAACTAAAATCAGAAACAAAGGACAGAGGCTGAATATGACACACTGCAGCGACGCTGAATACTTTTACATAGTTTTGACGGTGTTCAAAAAGAAAAGAAAATGGCATTTCTGTCAGGTTACACAAGATATTCCTAATAGTTTTTTGAAGGACAGAGAACAAGTCGTCTTTTCCGAAGGGCAGAGAACAGGTCGACTCATAATAAAAGTCTGTGTCAGGTGGAGACCTAGCAAATTTAACAGGGGACGTACGAATTTTATTTACGAATATAATAAAAAAAAATGTTTTATCGCGTTATAATAGGATCAACATGAAGATGGTACAGATCCGTTTGAAATGAGGAACGGAGAGTATGGTGGCCGTGGTATGTAACGTCTGTATACTGTCATGACATTGAGCACTGAACTGCAGGAAACCATAGAGCCCTGGCTGTACCTCAGGTGTTGCTGTATCACTCCTCCTCCCATCATCGTAACCTCTCGATCAACACACTCATAAGAACCCTCCAGTAAGACGTCTCCCCCCTTCAGCTCCTGTGTAAACCCGTCTCTCCAGTCAACGATCGAGAAAGATATTCATAGCTTTATCTCCAGCCACCTGCATCTGGGGTTGGCTACGATACTAGTCATAAAAGTATCTTTCTTCGTGTCCTTGGTTTGTCGATGACACACACACACACACACACACACACACACACACACTACCACGGACACGTATGTATATAAACGACACATCTATAGACGTCTGTACTTCCTGCTGGTGTAGGGGACTGGAGGGAAATGTGACAGCCTAGTATTGCGACGGTGGCTTACTGGCCGACCCTCTGTCACTACTACTCCACACACCCAAGGTGGTAAGTATACCTCCCTGATCGGTGTCTACCCACCACCTATCTACTTATCTAACTATCTGTCTATCTATCTATCTATAGGATCAGATACGTTTCAGACTATTCGATTGATTTTTATAATTTGAAACTTGATAGCCTTAATGACCAACCAAATCCAACTATATATCATAAACAGTTACAAAGATCTAAGATCTATTAATAATAATAAGAAAAAAATGACATGATTTCGTAATGCTGGATTATCTTTTTACGTTTTTTTTTTTCTTATACCGAGTCTGGCTTTATGACCACTAAAAATCTTGGACGTCCTAAAGTTGCAAGACCGTGCACCCGGACGTGCTCCACTGGCCGTACCTCAGCTGGCGTCCGTCCACACGAGTGTCTGGCAGCGCCGCCTGACTTGGGTTAGGTCAGGTCAGGTCCTCCGCCCGTAATGGGTAACTTTCCTCATGCCACTTTACTTGAGGAAAAGCGGAGTTATCCCGCAGTAAAGACGCGGTTCCAGTCGTCAAGATTCCAGCAAAGATCACTGCTGTATTCCGGAATTTTTTTTCAGAAATCACTGAAGAACTGGACACAAGTACACCAGGGGTCGCTGGAGCTCAGAAAATAAATTTTCATAGAAATTCCCGAGTACGTTGGAATCTCGTTGATTTTAACAACCTTTCCTCTCTAAGGAAAGTTTCTCAACCCGAAAGAATATTAAAGGATAATTGACGACAGTTATGAAGCACAAGAGAAATGAAATCAGTCAAGCAACCAGTCTTACCTAACTCCCTACCTTGGAGGCTTCGCCAGCTCCCACCCCCAGCCAAGACTTCCCCAACGTACCCCAGCAAGGGGACAACCCCAACCTCCTCAGAAAAAGAATGATAGAAAACGAAATTTACTTCTATAATTGGATGTCAAGTGACGACGCTAGCCAAAGTATTGCACAAACGAAAGCTCGTTTCTCTGTAAGTCTACATGTAATCTGTTGTCCAAATGGGGTAACAGTGATAAACACCTTGTTCAGTTAGCAATGAAGACAGTAAAAAAAAAGACACTACCATATGTTGTGAAGGGCATAACTGTTCATTACAATCATCGTCCCGTAAACATGAGGAGAACAGCACAGGGACAGTTCGATCAGTCCTCTGACATTTCTTTGACGTGCTTAGGTTCTTCATGAGACTACATAACACTACTGTTTTCGAACGATAGAATAGATATTTGTAATGATCATGATGATTGCAACAACTTTTTTTTTTCTCTATTCGATAATTCGCTCAATCCACAAATAACGGTGTACCCAACTCGGAACAGCCAACTTTCAGACAAACATTTATGATGCGCGACACGTAAAAACTCGGTCTCGAAGTATGGTCTCGCCACTGAATGCTAATTCCCTTCCTGCCTGAGGTGATGATGCGTTTCGCCTTTACTATCCAAAAGGCTCGACTTTACCTGTAAAATTCTTAGTGTGGCTCTTCACTCCATAATTTACCTACCAGAGCGCAATATTGGCGAGCAAAATGGATGTGTCCATAACTTCCCGCCTCATTCCTCGCCGTGATAATGTTTCCCCTCTCCCTCCACCCAAACCAACCCCACCAGACGTCAGGTATTGCGGCAGCAGCAGGAGGAGGGAGCGACACTTGTGGCGAAAGAGAAAAAAAATTCTGATGTTCTCATCTGGTTCCCTTTTACATGCCCGAGGCAAGGGACACTCTTAATTAACATCTATTTTCGTAGAGTCATGACGAGAAACTGTTTCTTCGCATAATTTCAAGGAATTTGGCCATTGTGTCCATCATATTCTTCCACCGGCGTCCGCCTGAATAATTATATATATATATATACACACACACAGGTAGGTTGGGCTCCGCGAGACTTCCTTGAAGACAGGTCTCCGCGCAGCACCTTACAATTTTTACAAGTCCATTTGTCTCCTGCTGTTCTATTAATTATAGGGCATAGAGGGAAGAATGAGGCGTTTGCTCGGCACAATATACTCTGCTCTCTCTCTCTCTCTCTCTCTCTCTCTCTCTCTCTCTCTCTCTCTCTCTCTCTCTCTCTCTCTCCTCCTTTAACTAAGTAGCCAAAGGTAAAGGGGGCCAGGCATGCCTTGCTACTCGACCCTCCGCTGCCTTGGCAAAACCTCGGCTGCTGAAAAGAATATAATTAAATTATGAAAAGGAAATGACGAAGAAAAGAAGCCCAAGGAAGAGGAAAATTAATGTGGTTCCCGGAAGAGGTGTAGTTAGCACAAGAGGATGGTTTAGTGAGAGAGAGAGAAAAAGAATGGAGAGGCAGAGAGAGAAAATTAAAATGCCAGTGACAGTAGAGGAAGAGGAAGATACGAAGAGGAAGGGGGAGAAGAACTGTGACAGAGGAATGGAGGTCCAGCCAGGGAGAAAACAGAAGAGTGGAGAACGAGAGCAGGGGAAGGGGGGTCGTTATGGTAAACAGAACTGGTAGCCAGGGAGAGTAAGTGAAGGGCCAGGGAGAGTAGAGGACTGGAGGGGCTGCGAGAGTAAACTAAGTAAAGGTCAAGGGAGTAGAGGAATCAATGGCCACGGAGAGGAGCGAGTAGAGTGTTCAGGGTCAGCGAGGATACAGTGGTCGGGTGCCTTATGGACGAGAGTGGTGGATGGTGCAGGCCGAGGGAGAAGGTGCTCTTGCAAGACTGGGAGGATGATGCCAAGGAGAGGTAAAGACCTGAACCCAAAGGTGTCAGCCGCGCTCTGCTGTCCCTCACATTCACACAGGCAGGTGTGTTGTGCGGGTGTAAACATTGCCCGCATCTTTGTGATTCTAGTGAACCATGTAATTCTGACCGGGTACACGCTCTCTTACTGTATCTCGAGGTTGATATGCAAAAGCTATATTCATTCCATGATGGTAAGGTCGTGTCGGAAGGGTTCAAGTAAAACCATGGAGGAGGGTTAACGTAAGGTCACCTGGGATAAAGCTTACTCAAGGTAACGTGTGACAGGTTAGGATCATGTCAGAGAGGGATGCAGAGGTCGCACTGAAGATGGAGAGAAGTGTCACGTATAGAGAAACCTAAGGGAGGGTCTCTCAGTATAGATTATGGAAGGCTACACAAGAAAAAACTGAAACCTGGTAACACTGGGATGGTCTTACAGTTCTACAGTAGAACAGATGGTGACATTGAATAGAACGGGATAAACACCCGATTCGTTTAGTTGCGGTTGATGAATCACAAGAGACAGACAATCCACTTCAGATCATCCAGGATGGTGTGAACCACAAGTGAAAACCAGCGTCAGGCATAAAGAAACATAATAAGCTAAACCAGGGTCACCACAAGTGAGCACTAGCTAGGATCAGGCAGGTCTGGCTTAAATAGTGGTGACACGATATACCTCATGAGTAATTTTCGATGGTTATTATTTATTCGCCATCACGTAAACTGATGTTATCCTGATTGCAATAACCTGATCAACCTCTTATCAAATTCGTAAATCTTAAAAGACGAGATGCCTCAGGCAAGACATGGACGCGATAACCCACTCAATCCCTACACATACACAAACTTCGATTAACTTATTTGCAACTACGCTAATCCTAGTGATCACCAATCATTGCTATTTCTACCTGATGGTTTGTTGGTGATTTAGGGAGTGTTTTGTGTGGGAGGAGACAAGTGCTGTTACGTAAGACTGAGTGCCGTACATGTTGAGGCGGGATTGTACTGGCAGGATTTTTGTTTCGTTCTGTCGGTGTCGATTGTTGTGGTTGATAGGCAGCCGGTGATTATTCTGAGTGCACTGTTTTGTGTGGTTTGCAGCTGTCATACTTGCTTTTGAGAAGCTGAAAGACCTTCCTGAGCCAGGTATCCTAAGGGTGAACTGAGGACCGACAGCATCGCAGCGGCCAGGACTCGAACTTATTCGAGCTCGACCGCGAGCAGCTCATGAATGCGTCACGGCCGCACGATGCGCTACATGGGCCACATGCAGAGTAAATGCGTATGCGGTCTCAACAATGTTAAATAGTTTTCGGTTGACGGATGTAGCTTGACGATGTCGGCCTTAAGGACTCTGGCAGTTGATGGGCCTGAAGCCCAAACAACCATCCAACCAACGTCGTGGAGACAAGTCTGTTTTTTCCCCACAGGTACTACACGCCGCTTATAGCCTCCACCCACCGCAGCACTGGCATCGAACCCCACTTTTTGAGTCGAACGGCTAGCCTACCGCCGCCCTATATCAAAAAGACATATGTCAACGAGACGACCGTCTTTCTTTGTGTTTCGTAGCACTTGCCCTTACTACCTTGCCAAGCCAACGCCAGACCTACAGTGTCGGCTGTCAGCCCATGTTTCTAGTGGCCAGCTCAGGTCCTCCATATATATCCGGCTGCATCCACCGCACAGTAGCGTCTACAACCACAACTGCTCTATCTTCTACACCTGGCAAGTGTGTGGAAGATGTTCCTCCTGCTGTGTGCGAGTTCCGTCTCAAGACTTCCGTTACCCACGACATTTTGTGGAAGTTGTTTCAGTCGACGTGGTCCTAGCTTCAAAATTCTGCTTATAGCACAATTCTGAATACAGTGAACGGCAGTAATGCTGCAGGCCAACATAAGGAAGTTCCTACCTAGGTTTGATCTAGATCTTGTAACAATCAATGAGCAGGACTCTGTTCTGATAACTGTATGCTCAACTGCTAGAGTTCCCTTGTTTCCTAGTTTAAATCCCTCTTGCAAAATTAAGTCGCCTTAAACACTGCTCGCTTTAGCGTCTTGACAGTCGTATATCCCTGAGTCTAGTCACCCTAATGAAACTAAGTAATTACTCTGGTCTAGGAGCCAAGTCTTAAATCTAATTACTCGGCCCTAGGAAGTGTTACATTAATCATACTAACATTATATACTTTCCGTAATTGTGGCGCTTGAGTCGTGTTATACAACCCTAGTTTATGTCATTTGAGTTGCAATCATATTTCAGTTATCACTGATAACAGGATACTGGAAGCGTGTAAACTGATTTAGTGCAATACATCTGTGTTAGGAAAGACGTGTTGCAGAAATAATCAAGCCCACATAATTTCTTTTCTCCAGCCTGGCAGCGATGGTTTCTTCATGCTAGGATAAGGCGTGTGATTATGTGTGTTCTCAGTGCAGCTCTCTCCTTGACCTGGAGGATTTGAAAGTATTTTCGTTTCTCTCGCCTCTTATCATACATTCATGTATACATATTAGTATTTTTCGTGCACTTTGAGTAACTTATACTTGTTTACAACTGCGTACGATCCGTGCTCCTCCGCTGTTCCCAACCGTTCCCAAAATCTTGAATCAGTGTTTTAGATAACGATCGTTTGGGTTGTTATTAACCTGGTTGGGCCGGGATTCACGGACCCCTGTGATGCTGTGGCCTTCCTTCGTCATAGTATATTCAGGGAGATCATTGTAACCTGACAGTTTGGTCACCCTGGTTCGCCAAGCGTACACTCAGGTTCTTTCTTGCTTACTTTTTTCCTGAGTCTCTTATGCTATTACATGAACACAAACTATATCATGGTCTAGTTTAAAGTTACACCGTGGCCAAACAACCGTTTCCTTTTCTAAACCCTCTGTAGGTATTACGAGGGAAGGAATCAAAACAAAAAGCGACGAGGGAGGGGATTTTAGCAAGAGGGGGAGAGGCGGCGTTCAGCTGGGCTCGCCTGGGCTGATGTTTGGTCGTCCAGAGTCCGTGATATTATTTGTCTTGAATTTCTGAACTACTTAGTTTCCGTGATGCTGTGTGGTATTGATGAACTGTACTGATGATATGCTCTTGCTAAATATTTCATTCTTAATCAGTTTCCTCATTTATAATCACCAAACGACTTTTCAGTGAAGGTTCAATATCAAATTTTTCTGTTTTATAACCAGTATCATCTTTTCTTTTTCAGCGATCAGAAATATTTCATTACCAACCAGTCTCATGGGTTCAACCAGAGGATTAATAAAAGGCATGGATTAGGTTAGCCTCATCACTCTCCATGACGGTGTCACATTTATCTGTGCAGGTTGATGTGAGCTGCAACTAAATCGTAGTATTTCCCTATGCCTGTTAAGAAGACAGAAACAAATATATCCATATAACATAGTAGCTGCGATCCTTATTGGTACAGTGGGAACAGGGAATACATTTCCAGGTGACTTACATGCTTGAAATGGGAAGAAAGAAACTGAACTAGAACAATAGCCTTCCAAGCCTGAGTCACTATTGTATATTGGTGGTTGAGCCACCTCGTGTACCTGAGCGAGGCACCTCGCCTGCTGGGGTTCTCATCGAAGTGGCCAGTTTGCATTCCTGGCGATTTTCTTTTCTTTTTTCTTCTGTTCTTGCATACAAATGCTGGCAACACTTAGAACGTGATCGTATAGATATCCTGTGGCCATGTGCATTGGAATATAAGCCAGTGAACGATAGTAAAGGACAACACAAGGGAGTGGGACCAGTACGAAAGAAGAAATGGCAGGACGAAAAGAATGAAACGTGGTTAGCTTTACTGTCGAGACATTACACGTGCATAATGGCACACACAAACTTCCATGATAATGATGCAAACATTTACTTATCACAGTATGTATCGTGTGTTGCATATCTGGCTATCGACTCAAGAGGGCGTTGAACAAGGCATCACTGAATGTTAGAGACAAAATTCCCGTTGATAAAGTAGCCAGTAATGCGGTCATAAACGGTGACCTCGTGTGTTGCGAGTTCTCATTTGCATGGTTACAGCTGACTCCCACGTCCAACATAACTTAGAAAGTTACAAACTCTTTTGAATAAATTATATATAGCCTGGACGGGGAAGCAAATTGTTGTCTGACATGTATACTTAGTGGTATCAAAATTACGTTGTTCTGCTAGAGAAAAGAAACGCAAAGTGCCTTGGATGTCTGACATTTTCTCTTCAAGGAACAACAAAAGAAAGTAGAGCAGAATACAGATCAAACCCTTCTGATACACCTCTAGCCAAGAGGGGAAAAAAACCCCACCAAGAACCAGTCTCGAGCCTCGAGGTCCCGGGACTTCTTTTGGTAGGGTATAATTTTAGTGTGTTGGGTGTATCTGGGATGTGAGGATCTTTATATCACTGTGCAAGACGTGACTTGAGTACTGCTTCCTTCGCCTTCTTCCCTCTGGTCTTGACCACAGCTGCTCCATCTTGCGCCGTACGGGTCAGATCTTTTGATAATCATATATCTTTAAGATGTTCATCTAATGCTTGTCTTTGTGTTTGTTTCCTAGATCGTTTGTTTCAGGCTTCCTGTGATCTATGAAGGTTAGTGAAATGTGAAGACACGATCATCTGATCAGTTTTCTCAACACTGAAACCAAGGAACGTTTTAGATCCGACTTTCCCAATTCTTTTTTCTCGAAAAACTTTTATTTCCACATTTTGATTTTTGTCATTAATCTTTACATTTCCTCCCTTCGTCTGTCCAAGCTAATTACCTAATCTCTCCTCTCCTTCCCTTCTTGTTTCAGTTCTCCTCCTTACCCACCCACTGTCCTCTTCCCCACACATATCCCCTTTTTTTCCCTCTCCTCATTTTCTCCTTCCTTCCCTCCCTCCCCCACGGAGAGCAGGTCCGCCAGCTCATCTCCATACACGGGCGGCCGTGAGGAAACTGTCGAGACTAAGGATGCTCAGCGCGGCAGAAAATGTCCTACGATGAAGGAGTGACGGCGGAGAATGGGGGCGGACGAGGCGAGGGAGGGGGAAGGATATGGAGACATGTCAACATAAGAACATGAAATAAAACCCGAGTCGCAAAATAGGAAGATAAGAAAGAGGAGATAAGAGGGAAGGCAGAGAATTAAGAAGAAAATGAGGATGTGATGCAGCAGCAAGAGGGAGGGAGGGATGGAACAGGTCTGTACTCGAGAGGATGGGAAGGAGGACAGGAGAAGACGCAGCGAGGAACATGGGATGAAGCAGGAGAGACTATGAGGCCTCGTACGCTAACGCATAACTTAGCTATCGACTGCCAGGTGGGTGAGGTGTTTAACATGTTGTGGCGTCATATTTTGCCACAGTGTCTGTCTTCACCGTCGATAGCCAGTGCTTTTTACGTTTCCATGTCAGAGGCTCCAGTCAAGGACAAAAGTCCTCATCGAGGCCGATCCTTACGTGAAACATATTTGAACGTCCCTTACACCCCACATCAGCCACCCTGGCATCTATCACATTTATCAGGACTTCGAAATACACACTTCATCCCATATTTACTTCCTCTTAGCCCGTTAATACTTTCCATCTGCTAACCTTACTAACGCTTCAATTTGTTCTCTTGTTCTCCTCGTTCTAATCACCTTCTTTCAAAATGTTCTCTTATATTCCCTTCAGCGTGATGATACTCGCACAACTCAACTCTCATTTGCCCTCTTTTTCAGGCCCTGCACCTCTCTCTCTCCACCTCCTGCCGCTCTGTCTTGCACATCTCCCAGCACAGGGATATTTCTGCAAAAACTCTTTCACATGCTCGTTCACCGTATGATCGGATCTTGTGTGTGTACGTCTTCGTTACTACCAGTTGTCGATTGCCGGAAGGTCACTGAACCAGAGCTGATAATGGTTGGAGCATTAAGAAGCAGTCTTCAGTACTTTGGTGGCTGACGGTTCACCGAGAGGTCTTCATGGGAGAAACATATAATACTGATGATGTCGGTGGAGTAGAGTTAATTCTCCCTCGCATGAGGATACGTCTTGACTTCTGACATCATCTTTATATTCATCGAGCTATTTCTTCATCTTATATTTTCATGCACATTCGCATACAACAGAGAAAATAATCTCGACATTACGGCCAATCTGTAATTATACATCTCACCTCCCGGAAGCTCTACACTCGGTATGGGACGTTTTCGGTCCTTCATATGCCCTGAAAATTATACACCATCTATGGAACGTTTTCAGTCCTTCAGATGCCTTGAAAATTATACACCATCTAAGTTTACCATCATACGTCTCGGCACCAAACGAGCAGAAGCGTTTGCATCCCGATGAGTTTTAGATTAATGCATAAACTTATTCGCTCGAGCGATTCAATCATGAAGAAAGTAGTTGTAATTTCCCTGAGGCTCGCTGGGTATTACCTCATGAGCCAGGGTTTGTACTAGGAATTATACAGTGAAGGATACAGGATACAATGAATTATACAAAGGTAAACAGTTGACCCATTTTTTTGAAAGTAAAATCCTCGTTGCATCCTCTGTTGGACTGGTTGGTACATAATGTGGAGGCGCAATAAATGGGCCTGCTCTAAATTTCCCAATCATTCATCAACGTGATATGACATGAATTTGTGGGGGTCGTTGACAATCCTTGAGGTGGTTCTCGTAGACTGTTGGAATACCTAGCCTGCTGGCACGGAGGACTGCTAGAGTAACACACAGCAAATGTGACATCGTTGTTCATTTACCATCTTGAACACAACGAAACTACCCTTGAGCACGACGGTAGGACTCTTGAGCACGACGGTAGGACTCTTGAGCACGACGGTAGGACTCTTGAGCACAAAGCAAAGGTACAACTATTAAAGGTAAGGTCAAAGTCCAGGTCTTCATACCTAAGCGTTTTACCGTCGTGCCCAAGAACCTTCCCTTGTGAGGGTCGTGCAGTCGTGTTTGGAGGCTCCAACACGTTAATGTGATTTTCAGCGGAAATAAAACAAAGTTGCAACTACTTTGGGTACTCACGTGACGCGCTGAACTAGTTTCCTTCAAACAACGAGATAACAGAAGTTTCCAGCGCACTACAGTATTTGTCAAGCTCTTCATCCTAGCAATCGCGAGGGTGTAATTACCAGTGTTTAATTTCCTAATTGTACTGTACTGGGAGGGAGATGTACACTCCTGGGGCATGGAACACGCAGGCGGGCGGCTTCCGCAAGTGTATTACTGATGAAGCCACGCTGGCAGACAACTTTCATCTTCAGTAGCATGAATTAACCAAAGGCGCTTCATAATTATCCTTGGCAACAAAATCTTATTTTTAGAATCCTAGCAAGCAAGGTTCAGCAGCACGTGATAATCTCTGAGTCTATATCATGTTAACCTCGTCACAATGACGTTAGAACCTTGAAGAATTATCGATGTTCTCAAACTCTGGCCTTTATGACCACACTCAAGAACTGGAGACGTTATCAGCGAGAGAGAGATAAGGTAACGGTGATTAGAATAGAAAATCTATGGAACTCAAGCGTATGAAATACAAATGATATTTTTTTTTTACAGGATAATTATATCAATTGAATTCTTTAAGCCTTTTACATGAATGCAAGAACTTTATACCATCTCTTAAGGACGTAGGGAGCAGACCATTTCAAGGAACAATTTGTTCCCGCTTAAAGACATCTGAGAAAATTTACTGGCGATACCCGACCCGGGCGAGGTAGCAATTTGTCTTTCTGTGCTGTCCTGAACACTGACGACCACAACTGTCATGACCACACAGAATGCCTCCCCGTTGCCTCTTGCGTCTCACACCTGCCTGCTCGCATAGCGAAAAGCCTCCGTTTGTTTCCTCCTATCTGTACCTCCAGCCTACTTATGTATCCTGCCTCCTGCTTCCCTCACCTCTAGCCTGCTTATGTTCCCTACCTCCTCCTTTGCTTCCTGCTTCCCTCACCTCCAGTCTGCTTATATTCCCTACCTCCTCCGTTGTTTCCTGCTTCCCTCACCTTCAGCCTGCTTATGTACCCTGACTCCTCCGTTGCCTCCCGCTTCCCTCACCTGCGTGTGTAATCTGACGTCTTCGTGATGTTGTGTAATCAACAATGTTTGTTGTAAAAGTGCACTGACCTTCGCACGACCTGCACGTTGAATCACCGTAGAACAACTGGACCACGTCTGGGGATCGATCATGAAGACTGTAGCGCAACTGGAGTATATATTCGCCCTGAGGAAGAGAGAGAAAAACTTATCGTTACCGAAGACTGTATGAACTCGACCTGGAATATAGGCAATACCAACAACATCACCGACAAAACTATCGAGAAAATGTTACCCTCGTGTGGCGTCAACTGCTCTGCCTGGAAAGTTGTAAGACATGTTTAAGTCGACGAGAAACTGGCAGTACAGTGTGCATGAGTCAAACAGTCCTCTGATCTTTCTGTACAAAAGACGAAAAGTTTTACCTTTTAACGCACGCAATATGTTAATATTTCTTCAGCAGCTGACATTGTGTATAATACAACTAGATGTACAATACACAGCAGCAGTTTCCCGCAAATGTTGATGAAACTGGTGAGGGAAGTTTGTCTTATGAAAATATTGTGGAACTAACTTTTGGTTTTTGTTTCCTGGGCCACATCTCCCTCCTACATGTAGAATACGTCGAATGATCTGATACGTTCTTCACTACAAACTGCCGCAGTCTTCAGGGAGCTACAACAGACCAACGCGTATCACCTCCACATATCAATAATTTTTTACGACAACTCTGAACAAAATCTCAAACTATAGACAAAGGTCGCCACACTCTCGACAAGACCACCTCCTCCTACTCCCTCCTTCCGTGGGCATCTATTTGCATTTCTACTCCCTGCACAGTAAGCCCTCTGCTTCTGATCTCTTCTACTACCACAGGCAGCTTCGAAAGTGGCCCCAGTGGTCTGCTGCTGTTTACTTTCCTTTGTATTACCTCTTAAGGGCTCGACTTCCTCTCCGCTCGAACGGCTGGTTGTCTCCCTCTCACAAGACTGGTTTCTTCCCCTCTCACAAGACTGGTTTCTTCCCCTCTCACAAGACTGGTTTCTTCCCCTCTCACAAGACTGGTTTCTTCCCCTCTCACAAGACTGGTTTCTTACCCTCTCACAAGACTGGTTTCTTCCCCTCTCACAAGACTGGTTTCTTCCCCTCTCACAAGACTGGTTTCTTCCCCTCTCACAAGACTGGTTTCTTCCCCTCTCACAAGACTGGTTTCTTCCCCACTCACAAGACTGACTTTCTCTCCTTTTACAAGACTGGCTTCCTCCCTTCCCATAAGACTGACTTCTTCCTTTTCAACAAAAGGTCCCGACTTCCTCTCCTTTTACAAGACTGGCTTCCTCCCTTTCCATGAGACTTACATCTTCCTTTACAGCAAAAGGTGCCGACTTCCTCTCCTTTTACAAGACTGGCTTCCTCCCTTCCCATAAGACTGACTTCTTCCTTTTCAACAAAAGGTCCCGACTTCCTCTCCTTTTACAAGACTGGCTTCCTCCCTTCCCATAAGACTGACTTCTTCCTTTTCAACAAAAGGTCCCGACTTCCTCTCCTTTTACAAGACTGGCTTCCTCCCTTCCCATAAGACTGACTTCTTCCTTTTCAACAAAAGGTCCCGACTTCCTCTCCTTTTACAAGACTGGCTTCCTCCCTTCCCATAAGACTGACTTCTTCCTTTTCAACAAAAGGTCCCGACTTCCTCTCCTTTTACAAGACTGGCTTCCTCCCTTCCCATAAGACTGACTTCTTCCTTTTCAACAAAAGGTCCCGACTTCCTCTCCTTTTACAAGACTGGCTTCCTCCCTTCCCATAAGACTGACTTCTTCCTTTTCAACAAAAGGTCCCGACTTCCTCTCCTTTTACAAGACTGGCTTCCTCCCTTCCCATAAGACTGACTTCTTCCTTTTCAACAAAAGGTCCCGACTTCCTCTCCTTTTACAAGACTGGCTTCCTCCCTTCCCATAAGACTGACTTCTTCCTTTTCAACAAAAGGTCCCGACTTCCTCTCCTTTTACAAGACTGGCTTCCTCCCTTCCCATAAGACTGACTTCTTCCTTTTCAACAAAAGGTCCCGACTTCCTCTCCTTTTACAAGACTGGCTTCCTCCCTTCCCATAAGACTGACTTCTTCCTTTTCAACAAAAGGTCCCGACTTCCTCTCCTTTTACAAGACTGGCTTCCTCCCTTCCCATAAGACTGACTTCTTCCTTTTCAACAAAAGGTCCCGACTTCCTCTCCTTTTACAAGACTGGCTTCCTCCCTTCCCATAAGACTGACTTCTTCCTTTTCAACAAAAGGTCCCGACTTCCTCTCCTTTTACAAGACTGGCTTCCTCCCTTCCCATAAGACTGACTTCTTCCTTTTCAACAAAAGGTCCCGACTTCCTCTCCTTTTACAAGACTGGCTTCCTCCCTTCCCATAAGACTGACTTCTTCCTTTTCAACAAAAGGTCCCGACTTCCTCTCCTTTTACAAGACTGGCTTCCTCCCTTCCCATAAGACTGACTTCTTCCTTTTCAACAAAAGGTCCCGACTTCCTCTCCTTTTACAAGACTGGCTTCCTCCCTTCCCATAAGACTGACTTCTTCCTTTTCAACAAAAGGTCCCGACTTCCTCTCCTTTTACAAGACTGGCTTCCTCCCTTCCCATAAGACTGACTTCTTCCTTTTCAACAAAAGGTCCCGACTTCCTCTCCTTTTACAAGACTGGCTTCCTCCCTTCCCATAAGACTGACTTCTTCCTTTTCAACAAAAGGTCCCGACTTCCTCTCCTTTTACAAGACTGGCTTCCTCCCTTCCCATAAGACTGACTTCTTCCTTTTCAACAAAAGGTCCCGACTTCCTCTCCTTTTACAAGACTGGCTTCCTCCCTTCCCATAAGACTGACTTCTTCCTTTTCAACAAAAGGTCCCGACTTCCTCTCCTTTTACAAGACTGGCTTCCTCCCTTCCCATAAGACTGACTTCTTCCTTTTCAACAAAAGGTCCCGACTTCCTCTCCTTTTACAAGACTGGCTTCCTCCCTTCCCATAAGACTGACTTCTTCCTTTTCAACAAAAGGTCCCGACTTCCTCTCCTTTTACAAGACTGGCTTCCTCCCTTCCCATAAGACTGACTTCTTCCTTTTCAACAAAAGGTCCCGACTTCCTCTCCTTTTACAAGACTGGCTTCCTCCCTTCCCATAAGACTGACTTCTTCCTTTTCAACAAAAGGTCCCGACTTCCTCTCCTTTTACAAGACTGGCTTCCTCCCTTCCCATAAGACTGACTTCTTCCTTTTCAACAAAAGGTCCCGACTTCCTCTCCTTTTACAAGACTGGCTTCCTCCCTTCCCATAAGACTGACTTCTTCCTTTTCAACAAAAGGTCCCGACTTCCTCTCCTTTTACAAGACTGGCTTCCTCCCTTCCCATAAGACTGACTTCTTCCTTTTCAACAAAAGGTCCCGACTTCCTCTCCTTTTACAAGACTGGCTTCCTCCCTTCCCATAAGACTGACTTCTTCCTTTTCAACAAAAGGTCCCGACTTCCTCTCCTTTTACAAGACTGGCTTCCTCCCTTCCCATAAGACTGACTTCTTCCTTTTCAACAAAAGGTCCCGACTTCCTCTCCTTTTACAAGACTGGCTTCCTCCCTTCCCATAAGACTGACTTCTTCCTTTTCAACAAAAGGTCCCGACTTCCTCTCCTTTTACAAGACTGGCTTCCTCCCTTCCCATAAGACTGACTTCTTCCTTTTCAACAAAAGGTCCCGACTTCCTCTCCTTTTACAAGACTGGCTTCCTCCCTTCCCATAAGACTGACTTCTTCCTTTTCAACAAAAGGTCCCGACTTCCTCTCCTTTTACAAGACTGGCTTCCTCCCTTCCCATAAGACTGACTTCTTCCTTTTCAACAAAAGGTCCCGACTTCCTCTCCTTTTACAAGACTGGCTTCCTCCCTTCCCATAAGACTGACTTCTTCCTTTTCAACAAAAGGTCCCGACTTCCTCTCCTTTTACAAGACTGGCTTCCTCCCTTCCCATAAGACTGACTTCTTCCTTTTCAACAAAAGGTCCCGACTTCCTCTCCTTTTACAAGACTGGCTTCCTCCCTTCCCATAAGACTGACTTCTTCCTTTTCAACAAAAGGTCCCGACTTCCTCTCCTTTTACAAGACTGGCTTCCTCCCTTCCCATAAGACTGACTTCTTCCTTTTCAACAAAAGGTCCCGACTTCCTCTCCTTTTACAAGACTGGCTTCCTCCCTTCCCATAAGACTGACTTCTTCCTTTTCAACAAAAGGTCCCGACTTCCTCTCCTTTTACAAGACTGGCTTCCTCCCTTCCCATAAGACTGACTTCTTCCTTTTCAACAAAAGGTCCCGACTTCCTCTCCTTTTACAAGACTGGCTTCCTCCCTTCCCATAAGACTGACTTCTTCCTTTTCAACAAAAGGTCCCGACTTCCTCTCCTTTTACAAGACTGGCTTCCTCCCTTCCCATAAGACTGACTTCTTCCTTTTCAACAAAAGGTCCCGACTTCCTCTCCTTTTACAAGACTGGCTTCCTCCCTTCCCATAAGACTGACTTCTTCCTTTTCAACAAAAGGTCCCGACTTCCTCTCCTTTTACAAGACTGGCTTCCTCCCTTCCCATAAGACTGACTTCTTCCTTTTCAACAAAAGGTCCCGACTTCCTCTCCTTTTACAAGACTGGCTTCCTCCCTTCCCATAAGACTGACTTCTTCCTTTTCAACAAAAGGTCCCGACTTCCTCTCCTTTTACAAGACTGGCTTCCTCCCTTCCCATAAGACTGACTTCTTCCTTTTCAACAAAAGGTCCCGACTTCCTCTCCTTTTACAAGACTGGCTTCCTCCCTTCCCATAAGACTGACTTCTTCCTTTTCAACAAAAGGTCCCGACTTCCTCTCCTTTTACAAGACTGGCTTCCTCCCTTCCCATAAGACTGACTTCTTCCTTTTCAACAAAAGGTCCCGACTTCCTCTCCTTTTACAAGACTGGCTTCCTCCCTTCCCATAAGACTGACTTCTTCCTTTTCAACAAAAGGTCCCGACTTCCTCTCCTTTTACAAGACTGGCTTCCTCCCTTCCCATAAGACTGACTTCTTCCTTTTCAACAAAAGGTCCCGACTTCCTCTCCTTTTACAAGACTGGCTTCCTCCCTTCCCATAAGACTGACTTCTTCCTTTTCAACAAAAGGTCCCGACTTCCTCTCCTTTTACAAGACTGGCTTCCTCCCTTCCCATAAGACTGACTTCTTCCTTTTCAACAAAAGGTCCCGACTTCCTCTCCTTTTACAAGACTGGCTTCCTCCCTTCCCATAAGACTGACTTCTTCCTTTTCAACAAAAGGTCCCGACTTCCTCTCCTTTTACAAGACTGGCTTCCTCCCTTCCCATAAGACTGACTTCTTCCTTTTCAACAAAAGGTCCCGACTTCCTCTCCTTTTACAAGACTGGCTTCCTCCCTTCCCATAAGACTGACTTCTTCCTTTTCAACAAAAGGTCCCGACTTCCTCTCCTTTTACAAGACTGGCTTCCTCCCTTCCCATAAGACTGACTTCTTCCTTTTCAACAAAAGGTCCCGACTTCCTCTCCTTTTACAAGACTGGCTTCCTCCCTTCCCATAAGACTGACTTCTTCCTTTTCAACAAAAGGTCCCGACTTCCTCTCCTTTTACAAGACTGGCTTCCTCCCTTCCCATAAGACTGACTTCTTCCTTTTCAACAAAAGGTCCCGACTTCCTCTCCTTTTACAAGACTGGCTTCCTCCCTTCCCATAAGACTGACTTCTTCCTTTTCAACAAAAGGTCCCGACTTCCTCTCCTTTTACAAGACTGGCTTCCTCCCTTCCCATAAGACTGACTTCTTCCTTTTCAACAAAAGGTCCCGACTTCCTCTCCTTTTACAAGACTGGCTTCCTCCCTTCCCATAAGACTGACTTCTTCCTTTTCAACAAAAGGTCCCGACTTCCTCTCCTTTTACAAGACTGGCTTCCTCCCTTCCCATAAGACTGACTTCTTCCTTTTCAACAAAAGGTCCCGACTTCCTCTCCTTTTACAAGACTGGCTTCCTCCCTTCCCATAAGACTGACTTCTTCCTTTTCAACAAAAGGTCCCGACTTCCTCTCCTTTTACAAGACTGGCTTCCTCCCTTCCCATAAGACTGACTTCTTCCTTTTCAACAAAAGGTCCCGACTTCCTCTCCTTTTACAAGACTGGCTTCCTCCCTTCCCATAAGACTGACTTCTTCCTTTTCAACAAAAGGTCCCGACTTCCTCTCCTTTTACAAGACTGGCTTCCTCCCTTCCCATAAGACTGACTTCTTCCTTTTCAACAAAAGGTCCCGACTTCCTCTCCTTTTACAAGACTGGCTTCCTCCCTTCCCATAAGACTGACTTCTTCCTTTTCAACAAAAGGTCCCGACTTCCTCTCCTTTTACAAGACTGGCTTCCTCCCTTCCCATAAGACTGACTTCTTCCTTTTCAACAAAAGGTCCCGACTTCCTCTCCTTTTACAAGACTGGCTTCCTCCCTTCCCATAAGACTGACTTCTTCCTTTTCAACAAAAGGTCCCGACTTCCTCTCCTTTTACAAGACTGGCTTCCTCCCTTCCCATAAGACTGACTTCTTCCTTTTCAACAAAAGGTCCCGACTTCCTCTCCTTTTACAAGACTGGCTTCCTCCCTTCCCATAAGACTGACTTCTTCCTTTTCAACAAAAGGTCCCGACTTCCTCTCCTTTTACAAGACTGGCTTCCTCCCTTCCCATAAGACTGACTTCTTCCTTTTCAACAAAAGGTCCCGACTTCCTCTCCTTTTACAAGTCTTCCGGTTGCATGCTACTTCTGCGTATGACTACCACGACTTATTATGCGTACATTATATATATATATATATATATATATATATATATATATATATATATATATATATATATATATATATATATTCCTATGAGTCCACGGGGAAATGAAACACGATAAGTTCCCAAGTGAACTTTCGTGTACCAGTCACATCATCGGGGGGAGATACAAGAAAGAAATATAACAGTCAGTTGATATGCAACGAAGAGACGTAGCTAAAACATACATACATACATATATATATATATATATATATATATATATATATATATATATATATATATATATATATATATATATATATATACTGCAAGAGGTCATAGAGGTGCGCGTGATCAAGTATACGTGGCTTCGCTTGTTCCCAAAGTCCCTAACCCTGTTGCTTAAGAAATGCTTCCTCACGAAAATCCTTACATATCTCCCGCCTAAGCTCCTGCTGTGCAACCTTTTGCTCTGTGTTAACGTTGTCATGCCCTCTTAGAAATTCATACGTTGGTATAACGTCTCCCTTTATTCTTCTCTCTCCCAGTAAAGGTAGAATCAGGACTTCTCATCTCCTTACTCATTCCATTTATTTCTTGCGTCGTTCGCGTTGCAAGCCTCACACTCTTTCCAGCAATCTTGTGTGGCTTTTGAAGTAGAGAGATCAGGATGTTGAAGCACATTTCAGTCTAGGGCGAATGCACGTAGTATATTATATTCCTTGAGATATACTCGAAGGCGATTTTGACACTGATCAAAATATAATTTGTCCCCCTCACACTGCTTTTCACATGCAGTGCTTATGACACCTTTGGCGTAATATCAACTTCTAAGTGCATAACAAAACTCCTGAAATTCATTTCCTCCTATATGGTGTGCCTCCTCACCGTCTGGATGGTTTCAATCCCTTTCCATCTTTCTGACTGTATCTTTACACTGCACGAGACATTTGTCCATACACCGATATGTTTTCGACGTCTTGCTACAGTATTTCGTAGTCCAATATTTTCTCTTCGCGCTTCGTTCACGGTTTTAGAATCATCAGCAAATAAGACGTTGACTCATCTAGCAAATACTTTACGTCCACCAGAAAGTATAATGGTCTAAGCAGTGAACCCTGAGGGACCCCTCACTTGTCACCCTAACCCAGCCTGCGAAGGCTCCTATGACATATATTGTGTGTGCCCTCCCTGCTGAGTTGTTGTCTTTCCATTTGAGCAGCCGTCTCTTACATCAGCTTGGTGGTTTTCATTATCAGTCACCTGTAGGGGTAAGTATGAGATAGCCTAGCAGCAGTCCAAGGCCACTTGATGCACTCACTCAATCTTACTTTCTAGGATGTTACCAACTTGGCCATAAAAACCCAGTTTTCTCGTCTTGTAAGATTTTCTTGTAAGTCCACAGTTTCACACTTGCGTATCTTGCGTCAGGTAAGTCAAGTCTGGTTATTTTTTCTTTAAGGTTATGCTCTATGGGGATACCGGCCTATGATTCAGGGCTGCTTATCTGCAACTTCTTCAAGCAGGAACGAACAGAGAAAGAGTCGGGCCTAAGAGCTGTGTACGAAGAAGCGGGGTGGGTTCTTGGCGTTTGATGTCGGTCAAAAGGACGCCTAACAACCGCCCTTCCCTCTTCAGCCGGTAACGCCGTTTAGATTCGGCGCCGAACTGTAAAGCTGTTGTGCAGCCATGGATCTCTCGATACATAAAAGGAAAAACAGGAGCAGAAAATAATGAGAACTGTGAGTTACGTGTTGAGAAATGTTGTGTATGCGGTGGAGAATGTGAGAATGGATCTAATGTCAGGAACCCACGTGTTACGAGAGAGAGAGAGAGAGAGAAGAGAGAGAGAGAGAGAGAGAGAGAGAGAGAGAGAGAGAGAGAGAGAGAGAGAGAGAGAGAGAGAGAAAATCTGGGCCAGGGAGGGGAACGTGATAAACACCGTAGTGTCGGATTTTACGGCAATCGACAGCTACATGATCAGAGAGACAGGCTTCATATCATACACCTCAATCATACAACAAGAAATGGCAGGTAAATGCCATAAAGATGATGAACAGATGAGGTGAAGTTAATCTGCATTTGCACGAGCTTGAGAGTGTAACGAGGATCAGGAATTGGTGAGTCTTGGGTACATGAGTGAGAGCTGACCAACGGTGAGGTGATTGCTACTGCCAGTTGACACATCTGGTGGATACGTCCGACTTGGGCGTACAATCCACCTCATGATATGTCTGGGCGTAGCCTGTTTCTCTCATCTGCTGGAATAACGAGAGCATGATGCGCTACACTGAGGGACAGTGAAAGAATCTGGGGTCGCATACTTGAACCCATGAAAGAGCTCAATTTCAGTTGGAGAATAACCAGGTTCTTGTTGTAGACGACGAAAATGGCTCGAAAAAAGTGTTAAATCGAACCAAGAATTTCCTTGTGAGGGCTGTCAGTATTTCCGAGTATTGTTATCAACTATATCTCCCGAGACCAGGCCAAAGATACGCTCATAAGTGGAGCTAAAGGATAAGTTTTGAGATGTGGAAAGTGAAACACCGCCGAAAACTAGCTGCCGCCGAGGACGCCCTAACGAAGTCGGTGCATCGTTGAGGTTCCCACTTAACGGTAATTAGCGAGGAGCTCATTACCGTCTGCAGCATGATGAGTGGTGGGCTCTCCGCCCGCACCACACACACAACCTTGACATCTGATCGCGTCTACACCACACACACACACACAAGACTGGTTCCTGCTGGCCGTCCAGACCTGCTCGGGGTCTTGCCTCCATCGAGAATGTGATTTTTGAGCGATATCATCAATTTCCATCTCGTAAATTCTGTGACGCACCACTCGCCAATCCCCTGACCCTTGATGACTGCTGTGATAAGGAATCTTTTCCTTTTTTTTTTTTGATGTTGATGACTTCAGCCACGGCCAAAAGTCTTCAGCGAGACCAGGTTCTGAATGACACTCAGTAAAAGAAAGAAATGCAAAAAAAAAAAAAGAGATAAAGAGGTGACGATACAAGAAGAGTTTTTGAGGAAGAGGAAAACCTGTCTCTGTAAAAAAAAAAAAAAAAGTGTGTGTGTGTGTGTGTGTGTGTGTGTGTGTGTGTGTGTGTGTGTGGTTGTAGCTGGTAGGAGAAGATAGGAGAAGAAGGTAAAATTTCCACAGCTTAGCCGTGCAAGGGAAAGATACAGACAACACAGCGATACAACCCTGAATGTGGCAAGTCCGGCAGTTTAACCACTCCATATGGCAAGTAGGGAGTGACCGGCTACTGTTCGCGTTGCTCGTTGTTTTCAGTTTAACAGCAACCATAACCAAAGATAGAGATGCAGTAAGTACAATTCACCGTATTTCAGTACGTTTCGGAAAAATTCACCATTGTATTTTATTTTTCCACCCCGAAAGTTGAGGACACCAGTTGCCCAATTCGTCTCCTTCATTGGATCATACACCTGCTGTGGCCATAATGTATTGTCGACAATATCTGAGCATAACTGAGCATAACACGTACAATCGGAGGTCGGTTATCAACAGCTGACGACATGGAATGTTCGTACCAAACAAATAGATGATGGATCCTGAAGCACCTTGTGATCAGGGACAAATTCAAGTTTCGAAAGAGGATGGGATCACAAAGACCTTCCTGCATAATCCCCTGGTAAGAAGACTTGGTGCTGAAGATCCTCCGTGTTCTAATGTTAAGGTTTGTGGCGCTTGTGTGGTGATAAACACGACAATGAATGGCCCACGGGAGGACGTAAGAGGAAACTCGCAAGATTATGCGAACAATTATTTATTGCAGAAATTTTTTCGCCGTTGATTTTTGCAGTTTCTAACTGTAGTTACTTTTGTCTTTATACACTGTTGACAGAAAATGCAAACATGATATACAAAATACATGTACCAATATATATATATATATATATATATATATATATATATATATATATATATATATATATATATTCTTTTCTTTCTTTCACACTATTCGCCATTTCCCGCGTTAGCGAGGTAGCGTTAAGAACACAGGACTGGACCTTTGTGGGAATATCCTCACCTGGCCCCCTTCTCTGTTCCTTCTTTTGGAAAATTAAAAAAAAAAAAAAAAAGAGAGGGGAGGATTTCCAGCCCTCCGCTCCCTCCCCTTTTAGTCGCCTTGTACGACACGCTGGGAATACGTGGGAAGTATTCTTTCTCCCCTATCCCCAGGGATAGGTTAGGTTAGGTTAGGTTAGGCTGGAAGTCCTCTCTTCCCGTTTTTGATTTTCCAAAAGAAGGAACAGAGAAGGGGGCCAGGTGAGGATATTCCCTCACAGGCCCAGTCCAATGTTCTTAACGCTTCCTCGCTAACGCGGGAAATGGCGAATATGTATAAAAAAAATATGTATATATATATATATATATATATATATATATATATATATATATATATATATATATATATATATATATATATCTTTCTTTCTTTCTTTCATACTATTCGCCATTTCCCGCATTAGCGAGGTAGCGTTGAGAACAGAGGACTGGGCCCTTGAGTTAATATCCTCACCTGGGCCCCTTCTCTGTTCCCTCTTTTGGAAAATTAAAAAAAAAAGTGAGAAGGGAGGATTTCCAGCCCCCCGCTCCCTCCCCTTTTAGTCGCCTTCTACGACACGCAGGGAATACGTGGGAAGTATTCTTTCTCCCCTATCCCCAGGGATAATATATATATATATATATATATATATATATATATACCTCTGTAAATATATAAGTTTGTTGAGTATTCCTGGTAAATTATATGGGAGGGTATTGATTGAGAGGGTGAAGGCATGTACAGAGCATCAGATTGGGGAAGAGCAGTGTGGTTTCAGAAGTGGTAGAGGATGTGTGGATCAGGTGTTTGCTTTGAAGAATGTATGTGAGAAATACTTAGAAAAGCAAATGGATTTGTATGTAGCATTTATGGATCTGGAGAAGGCATATGATAGAGTTGATAGAGATGCTCTGTGGAAGGTATTAAGAATATATGGTGTGGGAGGCAAGTTGTTAGAAGCAGTGAAAAGTTTTTATCGAGGATGTAAGGCATGTGTACGTGTAGGAAGAGAGGAAAGTGATTGGTTCTCAGTGAATGTAGGTTTGCGGCAGGGGTGTGTGATGTCTCCATGGTTGTTTAATTTGTTTATGGATGGGGTTGTTAGGGAGGTAAATGCAAGAGTCTTGGAAAGAGGGGCAAGTATGAAGTCTGTTGGGGATGAGAGAGCTTGGGAAGTGAGTCAGTTGTTGTTCGCTGATGATACAGCGCTGGTGGCGGATTCATGTGAGAAACTGCAGAAGCTGGTGACTGAGTTTGGTAAAGTGTGTGGAAGAAGAAAGTTAAGAGTAAATGTGAATAAGAGCAAGGTTATTAGGTACAGTAGGGTTGAGGGTCAAGTCAATTGGGAGGTGAGTTTGTATGGTGAAAAACTGGAGGAAGTGAAGTGTTTTAGATATCTGGGAGTGGATCTGTCAGCGGATGGAACCATGGAAGCGGAAGTGGATCATAGGGTGGGGGAGGGGGCGAAAATTTTGGGAGCCTTGAAAAATGTGTGGAAGTCGAGAACATTATCCCGGAAAGCAAAAATGGGTATGTTTGAAGGAATAGTAGTTCCAACAATGTTGTATGGTTGCGAGGCGTGGGCTATGGATAGAGTTGTGCGCAGGAGGATGGATGTGCTGGAAATGAGATGTTTGAGGAAAATGTGTGGTGTGAGGTGGTTTGATCGAGTAAGTAACGTAAGGGTAAGAGAGATGTGTGGAAATAAAAAGAGCGTGGTTGAGAGAGCAGAAGAGGGTGTTTTAAAATGGTTTGGGCACATGGAGAGAATGAGTGAGGAAAGATTGACCAAGAGGATATATGTGTCGGAGGTGGAGGGAACGAGGAGAAGAGGGAGACCAAATTGGAGGTGGAAAGATGGAGTGAAAAAGATTTTGTGTGATCGGGGCCTGAACATGCAGGAGGGTGAAAGGAGGGCAAGGAATAGAGTGAATTGGAGCGATGTGGTATACAGGGGTTGACGTGCTGTCAGTGGATTGAATCAAGGCATGTGAAGCGTCCGGGGTAAACCATGGAAAGCTGTGTAGGTATGTATATTTGTGTGTGTGGACGTGTGTATGTACATGTGTATGGGGGGGGGTTGGGCCATTTCTTTCGTCTGTTTCCTTGCGCTACCTCGCAAACGCGGGAGACAGCGACAAAGTATAAAAAAAAAAAAAAAAAAAAAAAAAAAATATATATATATATATATATATATATATATATATATATATATATATATATGTGTGTGTGTGTGTGTGTGTGTGTGTGTGTGTGTGTGTGTGTGTGTGGAGAAAGGAAGAGCAAATTAGTCTAAATCACAGCTAAACCATATCATAAAGTATCACTGTTATACCACTGGAGCCGTAAATGATCGAGATATCCCTTAAACAACATGTTTAATGAAAGCTTAACGACCCATAACGCTTCCACTTTCCATCTGTATTTCTCCCGTTTTTCCAGTTTTCTTCTTGCATCCAGCAGAGGGCGGGCAGAGTATAGGAGGAGCAGTGGCACTCGTCACGCACTCGACATTAAAGGACGTAAAAACCGGCCATTAAGTCCCCATCGGGTTGGTGATAACACTGAAATCCCTCACGAGGCAGAGGGGAACTACACACAGAAATTTCGTTAGCAAATATGTGAGGAGAGGGAGATGGGGAAATTAGCTGAGAGGGAAGATCAGGAGGATGGAAGGCGGGACGGGGGGGTGTCTTAAGAGATGGGAGTGGAGATACAGATGATTCCGGGAGATAAAGCGGAGTTGTGAGAAAGAGAGAGAGAGAGAGAGAGAGAGAGAGAGAGAGAGAGAGAGAGAGAGAGAAGAGGAGGTGGAAAAGAACTTATTGTGCAGAAGCAAGAGGATCCCTCAGGGACGGATAGAGGCACCCTTCTGAAGGCAGGAGGAATAATACGAGCGGAGAAGATATCTAGTAAAAACAGGAGAGAAGAGCCCGAGTGTGGGAGACAAAGAGACGGCACCGAGGCCAGGGGAAGGAACCCCTAGTGAGGGATATAAAAGTTCTCCCACGACCAATGGAGGAGGAGGAGGAGGAGGAGGAGGAGGAACCAGCAAGATCATTAAGTTATGCAAGGCTTTCCATCAACGCCTGATCATCTCCGACAGATTTTAAGACCATCCCCCTAAATGCGTAAACAGCAGAGCCCCGCATCTGTGGGTTCCTGGACAAAGCCAAGTGATAAGCTGGCAAAACAGAGGCACGCGACACAAAGAGAGAGGTGTGTGTGAGGAGGGGCTGATGACAGTGACCCAATGTGAACTAGGGTGAGGCTAACGGATTGACGGGGATGATAGGTCAGATGTCATGCCTAGGGCACGTCCTGCCATGCCCTGTCAGAGGCTGTCATGGCTCTCATGTTAGTTCAGCGACTGTCATTTTGTGTGTGTGTGTGTGTGTGTGTGTGTGTGTGTGTCATTTCCTATCGTGCAGGCACAGTCACACAATCACTAACGTGTATGGGAACGTATCGATATGGCGAAAACAAATGAAATTGCCGGGAAGATAATTATCAAATTATCTGAGAAGCACAGCAAAGGTAGGAGACACACACACACACACACAACACGGTGTAGCGATTAGCGTTACTGACCGTCATGCATGCATGCATGTGCAGCCTGGGATAAAACCCGCATAGGTTCGAATCCTGGTCACGTCAGCCGGCCCACAGTTCACTCAGTAGTTCATCCCCCAGACCTTGTACGACACGCAGGGAATACATGGGCAGTTTAAGTTCAATACACGGTATACACATTCGGGTAAAATATACAAAAGATTAATTCGTTGCAACTCGAGTTCAAAAGTCTCACTTCTCGTTACAAAAAGGAAAAAAAATAAATCAGTAATCACAAACAGTAATTACACACGATAACCTCGATGTACTGATAACATTCCACCCTCCCAGATCTGCACTGTTCACCTCTCAGCCAAGTGTTATCTTCACGATCCCGGCCCTTGTCTCCTATACGCTCACCATGCCTGTGCCCCGGCTGCTGGAACCCAAATAAGCCTCCCTAGTATTCTAGAATATTCTGCATCTTTACCACTGATTCCTCTACACCAACCACCAGCTTCACCAAGCTACATCTATGACTACCTTCAACCGTCCAGTGAACACCTCAGACCGGTGCCCCCCGCGCTGTGTCGTTCACCCCGCTCCTCGTAGTCTCCAACTGACCTGACTTCCGTGACATTCAGTAGACGTGACGTCGCTACCAGCGTGTATCACACCCCTGAATCTGTGTCATGAGAACCCTCACACTATACAGCAATGCCGCCTCAGCACCGTCACTCACTCATCATCACCACAACACCCGGGGTACAGTATTAAATCCTCTAACCGAATCTCTAGCAAAACCTGATGATAGCGGGGTTGTAATCATTGCTTAAAAGCCGCTTCGAGTTCTCCTATAACACGTTCAAGTTCCCATCATTAGTCAAAATTTTTCATGATAGATGTTATTCATTCATGAATTCCCATACTCAAACATCTCGGTCTTTTCATATAAAATAGCAATGTATGTTATCGACCATTTTGATTATTCGTGACCTTTCCTTCCCCTCTTAAAGTTCCTCCTCCTCCTGTTCCTTTTAGTTATCCGCCGTGTTAACACGTCACAGCGGCGGTACGTTGGGTTACACCTGCCACTGGCATGAGCCACATCGCCTGCCACACAAGGGAACAAGACACATCCAGCCGTGGCTTCGTAACGCCAGACCTGTGTATCCGTCAAAGAGCCACACTGGCTTGAGGCTTAAATGCGTGTGTGTGTGTGTGTTCATCTCTTCAGATTCAGGTGTATAACGTGTGTATGTTACCTGGCACAATACACTGGGAATCTTCTTAACCATGTGTGCACAGTACCCAGCACCATACACTGTAGTTACCTTGATATGTGGTTTGTGACCAGCACCATACATCAGTAGTGATGTGTATACAACCCAGCTGTATAGTGAAGCGCTTAGAGCCAGGTAGTAGGAGTCTGTACTTCCCATGATGTAGGACATCACCGTCCAGAGAGCAGTGTACCGGGTGTGTATAGTGCCCCTGGTATGTTGGCCAGCATCACAGAGCAGCAGCAGTCTGCTCTGGTCTGGTGACCATGATGACGCGTGTACACTGCCCAACACTTTGCTGAAGTGCTCTATTATGTGAGTTTTAACTCATAATGGACCATTTGTGTTGGCGTTTACCCACAGCTTTTCCGTTGACTTTTGGTCAAAGTAGATTATAAACTTTATAGTCTGCATCTCTTTTTATAAAAAAAAAAAAAAATGTTCCTCCAGGTCATGACTCGTGACTGCATAATCGTATTAAAGAACAACTGATCATCAAGTTCCAGGTTAGTTTTAAACCATCGTGCAAGTCTAACTTTCAAAACAAAACACAATATTCAAAGATTAATAATGGTACTGCAACAAGCAGATGGAAACGAAAAAAGATTCGTTGTGTGTGTGTGTGTGTGTGTGTGTGTGTGTGTGTGTGTGTGTGTACGATCTGTTTTATGTTGAAGGCTCCAGTTACGGACAAAAGTCCACGTCAAGGCTGGGCCCTAATTGAAATATAGAGAATTATGAAACGGAAAAAGATGAGACAAGGAAAAATATTTTCGATTTTTTGCGAAAGTGAAAAACCTGTCTTTTGAATTGAACCAACTCACAGTTATTGGGAAAGCAATGAGTAAGTAGAGAGTTCCAAAGATTCGAATGTAGGGAAACAAGCAGTCGTCAAAACTGCCCACCCTTGTGCTGCCGATGGCCACACAATAATCGTGTGACGCACCAGCTTGCCGAGTATTGTGTGACCTAGCTAATGGTGAGGGCACACAAGCAGTAAGCTCTCGGGAGCAAAAACCAAAGTAATACCAATAGATAAATATATCCTTTGTTAATGTATGCATGTCAGCCATGGCCTTTATGGATGACAAGCTACAAACACAAGCCCAATCATTTCTCTAATCATCCACTGCATAATGAACCTTCGTCCGTTCCCAGGTATATATGACTAGGAGCCAGCGTGATCCGCTATCATATACGTCACTAAGGAACCTTGTGAGGGGACACTGTTTCCTCGTGGCGCACCTTCGCTGTAAGCTGAGGAGCCCTTACCAGGATACAGGGCGTCTCCGGGCAGGGGAGTGTGGCGAGTAGTGGCAGGCACAGTGCACATACTGTATAGGAAGGAACGCATTTAGAACACCAGGGACGAAGGAAAGATGAACCTGTAAACACTTCTTCCTTGTAGCCAAAGGAATGTGATGAGTGGCTGCAGGTAGACGGAGAGTTAAACAATCATCCGTGGTGTAGGCGTTGCTGACTCTGACGCATTCAACTTAGATCTTCATCTCCCTCTCAAGGATTAATCGATAGACTGGGTACCTGGCTTAGGCTAGAATATATATATATATATATATATATATATATATATATATATATATATATATATATATAAATATATATATATATATATATATATATATATATATATATATATATATATATACATATATATATATACATATATATATATATATATATATATATATATATATATATATATATATATATATATATATATATATACTCCTATGAGTCCACGGGGAAAATGAAACACGAAAAGTTCCCAAGTGCACTTTCGTTTAATAATCACATCATCAGGGAAGACACACGAGAGAAATATAATAGTCAGTTGATATACATCGAAGAGACGAAGGTAGGACGCCATTTTGACCAAATGGCGTCCTACCTTCGTCTCTTCGATGTATTCAACTGACTGTTATATCTCTCTTGTGTCTCCCCTGATGATGTGATTATTACACGAAAGTGCACTTGGGAACTTTTCGTGTTTCATTTTCCCCGTGGACTCATAGGAATATCTTGATCACGCGCAAAATTGTGATCCTTTCCAATATATATATATATTTTTTTTTTTTTTTCATACTATTCGCTATTTCCCGCGATAGCGAGGTAGCGTTAAGAACAGAGGACTGGGCCTTTGAGGGAATATCCTCACCTGGACCTCTTCTCTGTTCCTTCTTTTGAAAAAAAAAAAAAAAAAAAAAAAAAAAAAAAAACCGAGAGGGGAGGATTTCCAGCCCCCCCGCTCCCTTCCCTTTTAGTCGCCTTCTATGACACGCAGGGAATACGTGGGAAGTATTCTTTCTCCCCTATCCCCAGGGATATATATACGTTAATGAGACGGCCTTGATCAGAAATACATAAAAAAAATCAGTAGTTCTTCATGGTGACCAGAAGGACCTGAGCAGAAATGGCTGGGACTAATACGTGATAGATTTCCACATACTATCGTACAGATTTCCACAGTATCGTACGGTGTAAACATTCTCAAACATTTGACAACGTCTTTTCATCTTCTGTACTTTTAGAAATCCTTCGCTTCGTTCATAGCATTCTCATATATCTTTAGTGATTTGGTGCGTCTATGAAAGCAATATAGGAGATTAGGTTTTTGAATTCGTCTGAGAACAGGTTTATATGTACGTATGACGTCAAAGGGATGGAAAAAAAATGTAGCCCCTGCACACAGAGTGAAGCTCCCGCACTGACTGTATCCCCGCCTTAACTGTAGCCTCAGCCCAGACTGTAACCCGTCCTTGACTGTAGGCTCAGCCTTTGACTGAAGGTTACATGCAGCCATGTTTATATTACTCGTAAAAATTAAAATTTCATTGACAAAGAATTAACCATGTTTGTACAAATATGTTCCTTTTTATTTGAGGAGACACTAATGCATTTATATGCACATATGTATGTTATACATTTATTAACTTTAATGGAACGCAACGCAGATTTATAAATACATATCAGTACCTTTCCTCGTGCATTTATATACATAAATATTTAGATTCTAATACATAACATTCATTCATTCATGATACATTCACGTGTCTCTACGTGTACCTAACCTGACCAGCAATATTTGGGGGGTCATTATGAGATCTTTAAACTTATACTCCAAGTTTTTTTTTTTTTGTACGTCCTTTTTAGTATGTTGCAGCTGCCGTAGACCTTGGGAATCTCATTTACCCAGGTGGAATCCGATTTCGTCGCAGGGAAGTGAGTGTTCCGTAACTTCTCGCTGGGAGGCCCGAGTCTCCAGTCAGCGGAGGAAGTACCCAGGATTTGCCCCAGTCATCCCATGCTCTTGTTCCGTTTACATCCGGGCAGCAGCGGCAGGCTTCACGCTTGCGGCAACATCTGAATTTCGTTTATATTTCATTTGCCGCAACGTCCAGTCTGCGGCAACACCTATTTTACGTTAATGCCTGATATCTATAGAGATGTGTGCCCTTAAGCGCCACCAGATGTTGGCCAGTACACAGTAAAGGATCCCTCTCTAGCTGACTATTTCCATGACTCCATCACTCTCTTGGCTGCTCATTCGACAGTTCTCCAGGTCTGGGGTCCTGCCTGAGAGCACCAATTACATTCATACATAAAACTGTGTCCTCAACGGAAGGTTGGGGATATCTACATCCTTCAAAAAGGTGATTCACATACGCGCAAAATACTGAAACACCAGAGTACACCACTGTTCATCAGGCTTCATCAGCCCTTCAATCTTCGTACCTGCCGTGTACTTGTGTATCTTCGTGCCTGCTGTGTACTTGTGTATCAATACACACGAATCCCTCACGAGTTTATCTCGTTTCTGGTCTCGTTTGCTTCAAGTCATAGTGTAAAAGAAGAATGTATGTGAGAAATACTTAGAAAAGCAAATGGATTTGTATGTAGCATTTATGGATCTGGAGAAGGCATATGATAGAGTTGATAGAGATGCTCTGTGGAAGGTATTAAGAATATATATATATATATATATATATATATATATATATATATATATATATATATATATATATATATACATATATATATATATACATATATATACCATCAGGTGAATACAGTGAGGTTGACCATAAAAAAAGAATCGGAATGTGGTTAACTTCGGTGGTTACCTGAAGCTGACGTCAAGAGACGGCAGTGTGGTTCACCACGATGGGGGAAAACATGTGCGACCTGCGGCAAACATCAGTGGGAGGTAAAGTATCGTGGTGTTTTCTGTGTGCCGTGATCCCTCGCCCAGATACATGACCTAATTTTTATCTTAACGACGTTGGCCCTCCAACCAGACGGTATGGCCCTTGGGGATGATGGCCTCGTCTTCAACATGACCCTTATGGGTTAACTCAATGGTAAGACCGTGCTACGTTAGGACTGACAGGGGTATAACTACGTAACGCAACACAACTCAGCACAACACAGGCTACCCAACACAACACAGCACAACACAAAACGCCAAGAAAATTACACCAAGAGGAAAATACTGGAAAGAAACCACACCATTCTTGGCATCCCCAGAGGGAGGCACCTCTGGCTTGTACAGCCAACGGAGGAAATGTCGTGCTCGTAACCCCAGAGAAAGTGAGGGGCACTTCTGGCTCGTAACCCTATAGAGAGGTACCTCTGGCTCATACCCCTAGAGAAAAGAGAGGTACCTCTGGCTCGTACCCCTAGAGAAAGAGAGGTACCTCTGGCTCGTACCCCTAGAGAAAGAGGTACCTCTGGCTCGTACCCCTAGAGAGAGATGTACCTCTGGCTCGTAACCCTAGAGAGAGAGAGGTACCTCTGGCTCGTACCCCTAGAGAGAGAGCGGTACCTCTGGCTCGTAACCCTAGAGAGAGAGAGAGAGGTACTTGTGGCTCGTACCCCTAGAGAAAGGCATCCCGGCTCGTATCCTCGAAGTCTGCCATAACTCCCAGCAAATGAGAGAGCAAAGCTTCTCTGTGTTGTGAGTTACAACCAAGAAAATCTCTCCGGTGTCGTTAGGTTATATTAGGAGGTTATGAGATGTTAAATTCCTGGTATTGCTAAGGCAAATACCACAAATCCCGTCAGAGTTGCGAGATGGTAACATACAAAAAGGCTCGCTAGTGTTGCAAGCGCGCAGTCCTTCAGGAGTTTGCTGTGCCGGAAAGTCAAAACACAGTTGAGGTGCATCGTGTGATAAACTGAAGGTAGTGAAATTGTTGGGTTCGATGCATTCTCACAGCTCCTTAGGTCTAGTTTCTTCGTGATATCAGAACACTAAAGAGTATAATGAATTACCATTACAATGTTTGGCTTACAGTGACTTTTGACCTGAACCTTACGGGTTAGGTCGAAAGCTTTTGCTCATCATACCCAAGGGTTGCACTTATTCTGCTCAAGGCCTGACCGTCGTGTTCACAGATCGCACCGTCGTACTCAAGGATCGAATCGTCGCACCCAAGGATCGTTTCGTATCGGTTCAGGCCGTACAGTAGTGTTCGAGGATCGCATCGTCGTGTTCAAGTGTCACATTGTCGTACTCGAGGATCGCACCGTCGCGTTCAAGGATCGCACCGTCGCGTTCGAGGATCGCACCGTCGTGCTCGAGAATCGCATCGTCGTGTTCAAGCGTCACATCGTCGTGTTCGAGGATCGCACCGTCGTGCTCGGGAAATCGCACCGTCGTGTTCAAGTGTCACATCGTCGTGTTCGAGGATCGCACCGTCGTGCTCGGGAAATCGCACCGTCGTGTTCAAGCGTCACATCGTCGTGCTCGAGGATCGCATCGTCGTGGTCGTCGTGATAAGAGTGTTGGCGGATGTACGTGTAGCGATGTTTACACTTGGAACATTAATCTCCCGAGATATATTACAAGTAAATACAGCCTAAGGCTCGAGCTGCTTCATGCAGGCAAGACTAAACATCCGTGGTGCGGTGATACCGTGTCTCAGAATGATTAGTGTTTGTATTGCATTTTCCTTATTTGAGTTGTGTCCGCCGGAGCCGACCTTGTCGTGCATCCACTCCACAATGAACATTAACATACACTCAAGCTGAAGACCCTGACAATGATAAGATAATTACTGCTTGTCTATTGTATGTAAAACACAAAACAATATCGAGAAATAATCTTTACTTCACACACAGCAGAATATACATAAGAACACAAACGCTCTAGCACAAAAGGTTTCTAGAACACACAACAGGCAGTTCCTACAGTCAGACCAGATAAGGCGAGCCGTTGTGGACATGACAAAAGGCATGGCAGATTGTTCCCTAGACTTGCTGTTTGACAGATCAGGACATACACCATCATCTGCGCACCCAGGGACAAGGCATGTAGTAAGTGCGTAATGCACGTCTGCCATCAGGAGCTCCGCCCGTCCCGTCTAAACGTTGAATTCTGGGTGTGTGGAGGTCGCGTGAGCTCACACTGTTCTGCCACCCTCCCCCCACCTTGCCAAACTGCCTTCTTCCTAGAGTGTGGGCGGAATCGCACACCCCGCTCCTCCCCTCACTGGTCCACCACGCTCTCAACACAGATTACCTTAAAATCAAGCATACGTGAAGCAAGATCATATGGGAGGATTTTCATGAAATCCTACACACACACAAACACTCCAGTCTGATCTTATCCAATATGGTTGGCTACCGGTGCCATTCCCTACAAATGATGCCAAATGTCTCGGGTTTATGGTTCCCCGCCCCGACGACGACCTAATAACTGAGGCCTAACGTCAAAATACACAGGCCGGCTCCTGCCTGATTCGGCAAATACGTCACTTTGGACAGTGGATCGTTCAGCATCCCCGGACGAACGGAGTACTCAAGCGAGGATGACGTGGTAGCTACATAGGACAATTGCATCAGTGCCATCATGGAAGCGTACCACTGCTTCCTTTTGGACAAATCTGTAAGACTCTCCAAGCTAACGTGCCCTTGATCACATGTATCAAGAGACTCATGCAGTACAACCCAAAACACAACAGGGGCTACTACAAACGTAACAGGAAAAGGCACACAAGATTATCCTCTCATATCACGTATCAAGAGACGCTAAACATCCTGCTCCCAACAAAACCATCACCTAGACCCCATCGCCCAGTTTGGGAAGAAACGACTGCACCAACTCGCCACATGCCTCCAGCGATCTCTCGTACCAGAGTTACAGTTCAGCATCACGACTGCATCAAGTCCACTATACATCATTGCAAGAAGAGACACATCCCAACCACTGTGAATATTTTGAAATAAGGTTTATTGTATGTGCCAAACCAGTTTGTTTGACTCCTTCTCTCGTTGTTATAGCTCCGATGTCGTCTTTACTGAAAGCATTTTCTCTGTATAGATCAACCTTTGGCTCCATGTTATATGGGCAGGGGTTTAGAGGACAAAGAATAATACCCACGTATCTCACACATGTCGTAGAAGCTGACTGACAGGAGCAGAATATTAAAGAGCGGGAACAAAAGAAGCAAAGCAAGGATTTCTCCTCGAACACTCCGTTCTTAGTACTACGTTGCTAGGCTAACACCACGCTAACACTGCCTCAGGTTCAACACAAACACCTCGGGAAAGGCAGCCACGTCGCAACACCTAGGCGACGAACAGGGTGTTGTGTACGTGTGTTGGTATTGCTAGGCCTAGGGAGTGATCAGCCAGGTCTCCACAGGGGTAATTATATTCCCACTTCCCCTCACCAGCACCTATTCGTCTCCCCCTCCATCCCCGTCACCCAGCGCTGGCGTCACCTGGCTGAGGGAACGATCGCCAAATTGCCTCAATGATGATCACTCCTCCCTTTATCCCAGACATATCTCGTGGTATCCTCCTCCTCCTCCTCTCCTCCTGTTCGTGTCGTTTGTGTGGCATGACAGATACTCGGGGATCGCTCAGCTCGCCGTCGCACGGTCCCCCGTTCTTCGTCGTGAGTCGCACACAACTGGGTTTCGTGAGGGTGCCTTTGACCTGACTCTCACAGCTTCAGGTTCAAAGGCATTAGAGTGTTTACGCTAACACAGTTGTTTCCCCAGCATCCGAGGTATTAAATGGTTAAAGACCCATAATTTTAGTTCGAATTTTGCCTAAGTTTCGCCCCCCTTATAAAAACGTTTAACCTAGGACTTAACCTGACTCATAAATTGAGGAATATATCCAACTTTGGTCGTAAAACTTAATACAGATGTTTTTGATATTTCCCAGATAGTATTTCCAGCCATTCTTTTCTCACTGCCAATAACTACGTTGGCCGCACTGTACGCGACACAAATGCCCCATGTAACATCTCTCCACGTTATTTCCTGCGTCACTTTCACTGCTGCCCGTACCTGATGCCTCTCATCTTCGCTGCTGTAACTTACCAGCCTGTACCTGCTGCCTCTTACCTTCGCTGCTGTAACTTACCAGCCTGTACCTGCTGCCTCTCACCTTCGCTGCTGTATCTTACCAGCCTGTACCTGCTGCCTCTCACCTTCGCTGCTGTAACTTACCAGCCGTACATGTACCTGCTGCCTCTCACCTTCACTGCTGAATCTAAACAACCTGTACCTGCTGCCTCTCACCTTCACTGCTGTATCCCACCAGCCTGAACCCGCTGCCTCTTTTGTCCACTGTCTCCCACCTCGACATCTTAGTTGGATTATGTTCTATTGTCGCCTTTTTCTTCTCTACAGTCTATTTCTCATTTATAAGAACCATCTACTCTACCTCCTGTGACCATTCTGGTAACAGCCCAGTGCTAGTTTTTCTCAACCATTCACATTCCTCGTCATCATATTATCATATAAACTCACCACAGTATCCACTTAAGCGTCACTCCTATTGTTCTCAACATTCAGCTACACTCATAATGTTTGTATACAACTGCCGTATTACATTTACCTGGTGTCCGATGTTGATATCAGCGGCTCTCCCGCCTTGCAGCAATGTGTGAAAATATTCTTATGTGCCAATTCCTTTTTTCCTAACCAACTTTAGTGATAATTTTCGCATGAAATTTCAATTACTGGCATTCTTTTAGATTCCTTTCTCTGCCCTTGTTAACTCCCACCAACCTCTCTCCTGTTTATCACGTATGTGTAATAAGCCTCATCACAGCGACGCGTCCCCTCTCCCCTGCTCTCATCACCTCTCTCCTTCCTACAGGTTTATCACTCTTATTCTCGGTTATTACTTCGCCCACCTTGTTTACTGGTCGTACGTTTTCGTTCGCTGTTGTCACCTTCGCTGTGATAGAGTAACGGTAAGTCAGGCCTTGTTAGCGGCAGCAGGCCGGCTCGAAGGAGTGGCGTGGGAGGGAGAGATGCAGAAGACGAAGAGGAAGAGGAAAAAGAGACAAGCAGACGAGGAGAGGAGAAAGAGGGAAAGAGAGACTGGATGAAGGTCCAAGTACACGAGCACGAGGGAGGAGGAGGAAGTGAGACCAGAGATGAATGAGGGAAGGCTGTAACGAATGAGGTACGGTGGACATAGATGGAAGAAAGAAGGAGAAGGAGGAGAAGGGGGAGGATATGGTAGGAAAGCAGCTCAGGTTGTGCTGAGACAGGTGAGGGCAGTATGAGGAGGGGAGAGTGCTCGGTGAGAGAACAGACAGGTCTGGGAGAGAAGAAAGACGAACAGGAGAGGAGGAAGGGAGCGGTGGAAGAGGGTGAAGCAGGAGGAGAGGGGGGCGCCGTGAGTGAGTGATTGAAGCAAGAGGGTGAGGGGAGGGAGGGGGTTAGTGAGGCTCCGCGCGAGGGGAGCTGCTGGTTGCTAGGGGAAACGAGGGTGAATTTTCCCCCTCTGATTTCGGGGGAGGCACGCCAAAGGCTGGCAACAATTTTGACCTTTTGCTGGTGAGATACGCGGGGTGGGTGACACGCCTCCGGACGACCTGCGACTGTGATGTCGAGGTGGGAGGCGCGCAGGTAGTTTACCTGACCTGACCTGAGTTGGCCGGATGTGGGAGGACTTACGATGGTGTGATGTGGCGTAGTCTGGCACGACCTGACGTGTCTTGCCTTGACAAGAACCTCATCACCTCACGAGACGTCACGTAACCTCACTTCCAGCGACCTCGCCTCACGTGACAACACGACATCACGTAATGAGACTTTATCATGGTATGACTTACTTTGACTGATGTGACTTACCATGACTTACACTGACTTACTATGGTCCAACACTCTAAAATTAGATCTAATCTGATCTCTCGTGACTAGGAAGATGACCTCGTCCATACCTTGAATTAAACTAGTATATGACTTTGCTTTCCCTAACTGTTTCCCCTGAACGCCAAGAAAAGAAAGTCAGTACAAGGAAAGTCTAGCGAGACCGACGGAGGGTGGAGAGCATCATCAACATCTGCGCCGTGATAAGAGAAGGGCAGGGCACATGTACGCTTCAGGAGGGACAAGGGGAGTGATGGAAAATGACATTAACAAAGGGGAAGCTGCAGTATACTGTGTCAAAGCGCTGAATTTTTGATACTCTCCTGTGTAGTCAGTCAGGGCTCGTTAGAGTCTGCTCAAAACTCCCCAGCATCACCTCACCGTTTATATTTCCTGGACGTAATAGACAGTGTGTGTCACGTGTGATCACGACGAGGCTCAAGGAATACATCTCTTGAATGACGAGGTTATCGCATGTATGGGTCGACTATCAAAGCTGCGTCAAGACTTAATGATGTCTCCTCGCTGTGTTGGATGTCTATCACCACTCCCTCTCCCCTTCTCTCTCTCTCTCTCTCTCTCTCTCTCTCTCTCTCTCTCTCTCTCTCTCTCTCCAAATTTGTCGACACTCGTGGCATTTGAGAAGAGCACCCATAAACCATACTCATATATTAACACTTATGCTAGGTGTAGGACTTTCCATTCCAAACGGGTTGACGTGAGTTTACATGAGAAAGGAGGACAACAGGAGTCCTGACTGGTCCACAACTGGGTTGTCTTGTAAAACAAAAAGGAGAGTAACTTGACAAGCAAACGTAATTCCGATCAGCAGTCTATCAAGCTGTCACCGATTCCCCGCTGCTGCACATTAGCCTTCTACTGTTAGTGTTATGTTATGTTTGCTTGGGTTGGATTCGATTGGGTTAGGTTAGGTTAGGTTAGGTTAGTTTACCTTAGGTTGGGTTGGGTTGGGTTGGGTTGGGTTAGGTTAGTTTAGTTTAGGTTAGGTTAGGTTAGCTATGTTAGCTTAGCTTAGGTTGGGTTGGGTTATGTTAGTTTAGTTTTTGTTAGGTTAGGTTGGTTAGGTTAGGTTAGGCTATATTAGCTTAGTAAGTTTAGCTTAGGTTGGGTAGGGTTAGGTTAGGATGGGTTAGGTAGGGTTAGGCTATGTTAGCTTAGTAAGCTTAGCTTAGGTTGGGTTGGGTTAGGTTAGTTTAGTTTATGTTAGGTTAGGTCAGTAAGCTTAGCTTAGGTTGGGCAGGGTTAGTTTAGTTTAGTTTAGTTTAGTTTAGGTTAGGTTAGTAAGCTTTGCTTAGGTTGGGCAGGGTTAGGCGAGTTTAGTTTAGGATAGGTTAGGTTGGTTTAGGCTCCGTAATTTGTTACTCTGAGTGTAAACAATCATAGGCGGAATCCGGTAACACCTCTAAAGTAGAAGACAGAGTAGAGTAGCTAAGCTCAGAAGCATGCTCTCGACCTCAACTGACTAATGACATGTTAAAGACAAAGAGATATCAAACCACATTACATCGATTGTGAGGATCGAATCAGGGATGAAACCTCTATAACCAGAGAGGTTAAGGATACAAAGATGGTGAAATAGCGCCTGTGGGTATGGACACAGCTTTATATTGCTTGACCAGTTACAAGTAATAACCTTTAATAAGAAAGTCTAAGGTATTGCCCCCTCAAGAGAACGCTTTACAACTTCTTATATAAGACATGTTTATGTTAGATATACGCTATTTCTAGATTATATCTTTACCCGAGACGTGCAACGCTTGTGTGGATAGGCACAGTTTTGTAATGCATGGTTCAATACACGAAATGAACTTTAACAAGGAAGAGTTGTTCAACGGGTTGTTGGAGAACATTCAGCAAATACCTGTACCTAATTTTCTAATGTTAGATACAAGTCGTTTGTTGGAAGTAAAACACAAGAAAGGATGAGAGAAAAAGGGACGTCGAGGTAAATAATTTGTTATAATGATGAAATATTCCTGCCTTAAACTAACTCTCTTGTGTCGGGTTTGTTTTAGTTCCTCAAAGGAAAGTATATTCTATGATTCATTATTGGAATTACTCATGTTTTTAACACCTTTTTCCATTTCCGTAACTTATTCTGGCTTAAAGACCTTGGTTCTGAATAGCCAATGAAATGCAATACATATGTAGTATAAACAACTCATTTATCACAATAACTGTTATGTTTGTACCAGATTCTTTAAGTTCTCAGTCACGCATGTTAATAAATAATCATCTTTTTTTTCTGGCACACTCCGACGCATACACACATCTGCACGTGCGCAAATATATGTCATTTGAATTATCTTTTGCGTTTTGGATAGAGAAGTGGAGAAAGAGCTACACAGTGTGAGAAATATGGAACCCTGTAGACTCTGAAGCAGCTGATGAGACGAATGAAACAAAAGGAACTGTTTATCTGTACAATAACCCCAGCTGTTTTCAGGAAGCAGAATGGACGAAGCTTATGATGTGGGGCGTATATTCTACTGGGACTCTATTTTACGGTGACCGTATCCAGCCCCCAATACTGTAATCTACTCGTCCCCCGGCGTTTTATTCCTTCATTAGTTATTCATTCAGTATCATAACGAAGTCAGCGTCCCGCACGGTCAGCATGTAACCTCGCACTATAAATTCATCGAACATTTTGGAGTCTGTCACAAGGTACAAAGTGAAAATCATTAATTAGATTCATGTGTGAAATTAATCAGCGTAGCTACCATGGTCTCCCGACACCATCGGAGGTGCGAGGAAGAGGAGGAGGAGGAGGAGGAGGAGGAGAGGAGGGTGTTCTCAACTCTCCTCCAAATCGCCAACAGTCGTCGTAGTTCGTGATGGGGAACGGGAGAGAGAGAGAGAGAGAGAGAGAGAGAGAGAGAGAGAGAGAGAGAGAGAGAGAGAGAGAGAGAGAGAGAGACACTACTGTTCGCCAGACTGACCTTACCAGTCGTCGGTCCAGAGCCCCCCCCAGTATTAAGAAACCCACGTTCATGATGAATCACACACACGTCAGCAGTCCCGTGGATTACTGTGCAAGGCTTTCAAACTATCCAACTCTTCCCTCACGAGGAACCTCCTGGGTATATATAACTTTTAAGTCTAAAGTCTAATGATACGTTTAAAAGTTTTAAGATGAGATTATTCATTCAGAATGACTACGGCTGTGCTGAGGGAACGCGCCTCCTTCCCATACAGAAACCTAGATTTCTGCAGTTATGCCCACGACGATTAAGGCATTTACTGATGTCCTGGTTTGGGTGTGCCCAGGACTGATCAGTGACGCCCAGACGACAGTATGCCCAGGTCTGGTCGCTTGATGCCTGGGCTACAGCATGCCCAGGTCTGGTCGCTTGATGCCTGGGCTACAGTATGCCCAGGTCTGGTCGCTTGATGCCTGGGCTACAGTATGCCCAGGTCTGGTCGTTCAATGCCTGGGCTACAGCATAACTGGGTCTGGTCGCCTGATGCCTGGGCTACAGCATGCCCAGGTCTGGTCGCTCGATGCCTGAGCTACAGCATGCCCAGGTCTGGTCGCTCGATGCCTGAGCTACAGCATGCCCAGGTCTGGTCGTTTGATGCCAGGGATACAACAACCCTAGATGTGGTCGCTTGATGCCTGCGCTACAGCATGCCCAGGTCTGGTCGCTTGATGCCTGGGATACAGTATGCCCAGGTCTGGTCGCTTGATGCCTGGGCTACAGCATGCCCAGGTCTGGTCGCTTGATGCCTGGGATACAGTATGCCCAGGTCTGGTCGCTTGATGCCTGAGCTACAGCATGCCCAGGTCTGGTCGCTTGATGCCAGGGATACACCATCCCTAGATGTGATCGCTTGATGTCAAAACTGGTGGACACACTAGTACAACACGTTCAGATGGTGCCAGCCTCGCACTGGAGGAAGCAGCGTATTTGGCTTTACATAAAGACTTACAATATCTTGTTAAACTGTAATTCAACACATCCGGCAAGTTTCCCCCCTGGGAACCCAACAAAATATGCAAGATTATAAATTTATGGCATAATTTGTGTCGCATTTTAGCGGTCATCTCGCGACTTATTATTTTCCAGCGAAGACTAACGTGTGGGCGACATTAGCGATCGTATCTAAAATTGTCGGAAAATTACTTATGGGGGAGGAGCGACCATGCGACGAGACCCTCCCCCCAAAAATTATTGGAGCAATAATGTTTTCATTAATTTAATTTCTACATGTTTTTGACAAACGCACGAACATTATAGTGATGCATGGAAAATTCAAACATTTAAGTTTTTAAAAAGGAAAATAAAGACATTAATTTCAGAACACAATTATTTAGAAGGAAATATCAATTTGGGGAGACCTTCTTTTTTTTTTCTTTCTATTTTTTCTTGTCCTTTTTTTTTTTTCGGAAGGAGAGAAAATGATCAAATATTGCTGCTGCGTCCATCATGTATGCACAGGCATCATAACTTTGTTAATGTCACCGTATCATTTCGTAACTCAAGTGTTCAGTAAGGAGGCTCGTCAGGTTAGCAACGTTTTCTTCAGGCATTATTTTACAAAAAACCATCTCAAGTGTGGCATTTCATCTTTCTTTAAAAGTTAAACGTCATATAATAACCAAGTACACGGACATGGCACGTACAGTCCGGCACACACAAGGACACATCCCAGCTCCCACCTACCTACATCACGACCTGGGCGGGTATTGGACCATGAGACTCAGGCCCTTTGAAGAGGCTGGGGATGATTTAGGGTTGATGACCCAGTGTACCATCCTTAAAGCACTGGTTATGACTCTGGGGCTCGATGACCATAGGTACTGAATATTATACTGTTCACCTTACACAAGTACACACACACACACACACACACACACAAAATATATATATATATATATATATATATATATATATATATATATATATATATATATATATATATATATATATATATGCATAGATATGTGTGTGTGTGTGTGTGTGTTTGTGTGTGTTTAAACACTGGTAAACAAATCAATAAATATGCTGCAATTGGTGCGGGTATAGAAGCTCTGTGGTTATCATTTTCACGTATTATTCAAAATGATGCAAAGCCTTTGTCCAAATATTATCTAATCTGCTATTTATTTGTTTATTTCAATGCAACAGTTTTACTAAAATTGGCGCTTCACTAATACGAATTGTATCACGGTAGATACTGATATGAAACAGATGGGCTAATATTGTTAGATTGTCCTCCTATCAATTCGTGGATTACAAGGTTTTGAAAAATCAGACCATGTCATAAAAATGTGATGGGGGGGGGGGGGGGGTCGTTAATATGTTGATTTGGGAGAGAGAGAGAGAGAGAGAGAGAGAGAGAGAGAGAGAGAGAGAGAGAGAGAGAGAGAGAGAGAGATTAATAATTTCAAGACTTGTGAGGCAATTAACGCGGTGACTTTAACCTGGTTGGTATGCCATCTCGAGGTTAAACTTATGAATTTTTAACTCAGCGCAGCTACAGTTTAATTAGATCCCTCCCACACAGGTAAAGGGTCGATGAAGAAACAGAAAAGTAGGTCGTCAGACATTAAAAGAAATAAAAAAAAAAAAACCCATTCCAGCTCAAATTTCATAATATTCTTTACTTGGAATAGAATTATTAGGCGTTTCATGCATTATTAATGAAAAGATCGGTCTGCTGTAGAAGCTAGAGCGCTTTATCATGAACAAAAATAATGCTGTAGTAAGAATCATATATATATATATATATATATATATATATATATATATATATATATATATATATATATATATATATCTTTTTTTTTTTTGTTTTCATGCTATTCACCATTTCCCGCATTAGCGAGGTAGCGTTAAGAACAGAGGACTGGGCCTTTGAGGGAATATCCTCACCTGACCCCCTTCTCTGTTCCTTCTTTTGGAAAATTAAAAAAAAAAAAATGAGAGGGGAGGATTTCCAGCCCCCCGCTCCCTCCCCTTTTAGTCGCCTTCTACGACACGCAGGAAATACTTGGGAAGTATTCTTTCTCCCCTATCCCCCGGGGATATATATATATATATATATATATATATATATATATATATATATATATATATATATATATATATCAACAGAAAACCACCATCCTCCACCAGCAGAACGCCACGACGTAAAAACTTCAGCCGATTTGAACAGATTTTTACGTTCGGGACGTTCTTTTGTGGCTGTGTTTGGTGCACGTTACGGTATCAGGTGCGTTGGCCAATTGTCGGTCGATAGTGAGGTATCAGATGCAACAAGAGACGCTTGCATCAGGATTCACAGGATTTCAAAGTTTCCAGTAGTTTTTGGCCGAGTGTGTGTGTGTGTGTGTGTGTGTGTGTGTGTGTGTGTGTGTGTGTGTGTGTGTGTGTGTGTGTGTTGACGAGAACGACAATTGCATTGAGTCTCTCTCTCTCTCTCTCTCTCTCTCTCTCTCTCTCTCTCTCTCTCTCTCTCTCTCTCTCTCTCTCTCTCTCTCTTTTAACTCACACCTGGACAGGTGATTCTGTCTGCCTCTCTCGTCTTTCCTCTGGTTAATTTCCTCCTTCGTCGGCATCGTTTTTCTGTTTCAAGTCATTCAGGTTTAACTCGAGATGGGAGTCATACCACCGCCCGCCGTCATAACATGTTCTTCGTCCACTTACCAATTTCTGTATACTTTAACGGTTGTCAATTCTCGCTATCTACGTTCTCCTTTCCCTCTATTCTTTCACAATCTTCCTCTCTTTCCCTGTTCATCATTTCCTCTTCCCGCTCATCGCCTCTGCGCAGCATACAAGCATCAACGTACGTGTGTACAGTCTTTTTTTTTTCTTCTTCTCTGATCGTAATTCCGGTGACTTCTCTTAAGCATCTTCATTATCATGATCATTACACAGAGCACTATACACACACACACACACACACATACCCTTACGCGCAAATCTCGCTTGTGTACGCAGTGCGCTCTGTGTACATCAAAAAACAACATACGATAATTTGGGGGGTTTGGGTACGATAATCCACATCTAGTCTGGCAATACTGCAGCAGACGCGCGGGGTAGCTGAGGCAGAGCGTCATCATCCTTGTCCTCCTTCCATTCTCGCAATTCTCCTAATACTGGGTAAGCGATGCCCTTGACTGACTTCCAAACTGACTGAGATTAATGTCTTATATGGACGAGGCGAGGAAAGTTTCCTTGCAGCTTTCAGAGACATGGACGTGTCCTTGTAGACTTGCTCAGTTTCCTGATAGAGATGTGTTGCTAGGTTTGACGTTGAATTTCTTTGTGGCACGGGAGACGTTACTATTGGTAGTTTCAAGAAAGACAGTAATGGTGACGGGGAAGCTATTAGCAGTGCTAGTTTTGATGGAGTGCTGGTAGTTTTGCCTTTGATTACACGTCATGGTAACGTATGTTGAACTAAATAATTATGTTGATCCCACTGACCAGTCTCGTGTGCATGGTTTCTAAAGGTCTTCTTACGCCCCTGACATTTCAGGAGAAATCTTTGCTTATTTCGGCGTGTGCTGGGTTAATTCAGCCAATGATTCTATTTTACCATTCGATTAATCACCGTCATAACCCCATCGTGTACTGGTTACTGGACAATTCTTTCTTGGCAAGAACTGACTTCGCTTCGGAGGAAGTCGCCAACGTATTACCGATATTGAGACAAACGAAAAACCAGTTATATTTTTTATCTGAGCAGTGGCAGGGATGACAACTGTGCCAGAACTGCAGGTTTCCATACCTGAATGGCAACCAAGGGGATGGAATACGACCTCTTTATATTTTTCATCCGTGTCGACACTTGTGGCCAAAGTGTACGGTTGGATTCCCCAACCATGTCGCAAGTGGGCACTCGAACAAGCCATGACAATATTCCTCATGCTTCTAACTCTAACCGGAAGACAAAACTTAATGGTTATCCTACTTTGCTATGACGGCGGAGCCATACTTGCGTGGTCTCAGCTGTGATGCACAAAGTACCATGTCTGGTCACGGCCGGAGGCTTCGAGTGGAGGAGAAACAATGGTCAGGACTCGACATACACAGTTGCTGAGACGAGGCGGACCCACCGCACCAGCCCAGCTTTAAGCCAAATAGCTTATACGACCTGTTATGACCTCGTTTACCACTTGTGCCATGGGAAGGGGGGGAGGGCGTGAAAGAGGAAAGAGTGTAAGGGAAGTTAAAGGGACGGGCTAGAGGATAGGAATGTGAGGAAGAGCTCTGAGGGATAGGAATGTTGTTCGAGGAAATGGAACACGTCTTTACTTAGGTAGAGGTGAGCTTGGGAGCAAGGCAGGAGGGTCATGGCAAGATATATAAGCCTTAAAGGAGATAGAGTATGGGCCACATAGTGTCACAGTCACTATAGGATCGGTCTCTCTCTCTCTTTCTCCCTGTTTCTTTCTAGACGAATCAGGGCAAACCAGTGTGGCACAGTAAGCGAAGGGAAGCGTATTCTTATGAGAGGTCTATGAAGAAATCCCTGGCGACTGATGTTAAAAGAATACGCGGTATTGTTGGTATCAGTCAGTCATGGTAATGGTGGACCCTCGCTTGTCGCTGTTGTTCACTGGAACACTTGATCCACATCTGTTATGACTAAACGTAAGAGATGGAGCGTCTAGAGCCTTAGGACGGATTCATCTACCACTTGGGAGGCATTGACCTATCATCAGACGACCTCCGTGTTTGAGGCTGACAGACGGTTAATCTATTTGTCTCAGTCTTCAACTGATGTACCAAAATACAGCCAAAACTGCTGCAAGTGGAAAGAAAGTAACAGAGAAATACAAATGAAGGAAAGAGTGATAAACAATCGAATGGATATAAACAGAGAAGTAAAAGGAATGCATGAGGTCAGGTAGACGAGTAAGAGCAAGACACAGAAGGAACAGCTCAAGTGAAAACCATATATACACAGACAAGAGACGGCCAGAGTCAGCGAGTGAGGATACGAGAGAGGATCCCCGTGCACCTGTAAATGGCCCTTGTTCTTGTCTTATCTAATAACATCTAAGTATCACATCCCACCAGTGGAGCCCTGGGTCATCAACCTTAACTGCTTTCACGCTCATTACGGGCATTTCCTCGTCTGTCGTTGCCACTTCCGCTAATAGGAATAATCCCGCCATCAGGGACAAAGCCAGGCTCCCAGACCGGGAGGTGGAAGGCTCCCCTGTGGCTTGCCTTATTTCACATGTTTCCTCTTTCTCTTTCTTTGTTCTCTTTTACTTCCCGCTGGTGGAAATGAATGGGCCTACGGTATGCCAAAGAGCTGTATTTATCAGACTCTTGGCAACCTCGTACACCCTTAACAATCGAGTTCCCTGGAACCTCCAGGACCATAATCACTCACGAGTGATGCCAGCCCCTGTCTGGGGAGGAACCACTCGTGAGTTCTGAGCCAGTTTTTTTTTTTTGTTGACGTGTGAGACTGACCACGTCAGGCTTGGAATGGTATGAACCTTATTTTCAGGGCTTAGAATTAACTTCTGTTTCCCATGAGGTATGAAGGCCGGTTATTCTTTACGAGAATTAAAAAAAAAAGTTTTGGAACTTTGATTAAACAGTTTCTAGCCTTAAGTCCTTGGCCAAGGAGGAGGTAAAGCAAAAGCAATACACAGGTTACTGATTCGTCCAATAATGCCAATGTCGCATCGCATCAAAGACCTGAATGTGTGAATGCTCTGGGAAAGAGAGCAGCTACGACGGCAGCAGACAGGACCTAACTACCAGCAATTGTACCCGATACACACGTCTAACTTCCAGGAACAGGACCTGAACACAGTCCTATCCACTAGTGACAGAACTGAACACACACAACCTGCACACCAGCAGCAAAACCCGACGCACAAACAAGGGTTCGAATCGGTGTGTAAACACATCACTTTCCAAAAAGCGTCCATAGACTGTAAACAAAATCGCTGGGATTGGAAATTCATGCGACCTCAAATCTTAGATGTGTTGCGGAAAAAAGGAAAAAACCGTCTGACATTAAGCTCTCTGAATCCATTCTTTTTTTTTCTGTTCAGAAAATGCAGATAAAAACTTAATTTCAGCAGCGTCCTCTAAATCATGTAGGTAACATGATAAGTATACGACCCTCGACGCCATTACATAGACTGTATGTCACTGGTTCTGAAACCAGTTCTCAGCTTGCTGATGTACCCTCCTTGCCTCCCTCCCAGTTGACCCAGCTGTGGATGGCTACCAACTCATCATGAGTTGGGAACTTAATGGCGGTCGGACGTGAGACTGACGACATACTTCCCTTGTCTGACGAGGTTAAGGAATTCAGTACACTCTAGTAGTCTCAGGGGATGAGAGGCTGATGTTCGAGTGAACTGTTGAATATTGGTGCCCATCTCTTGCGTGGATAGAATCAACCATTTCAATCCAGATAACACTGGCCTCTGTAGAAACAACTTTAGAAATGAAATATACTTCATACGAAATATAGAATCTGAAATCCATGTGAGTTTGTATACAGAGTTGCAACACACTTTGACGATGCAAACGATGAACCTCGTCAATTTTGTCCACACTATCGTAGGTTAGGTTAGGAGCCTTAACCATGGATGGAGTGACGGTACGTTTCCTGAACACTGGTGGCTACATCCACGGAGACTGTACATTGTCTACACGCTAAGCTGCTTTATCCGAGTCTCGTTGGCACGTTTTCTAAACAGCGGTGGCTTTATCCTGCATGGTAACACGAGCGAGGGGAACAGCGGTGCCTTCGGCCGCACATCGAAGATGGGGAGCAGTAGAGTTTGCCAGGAAAGTAATTAGCTCTCTTACGTGTTGCAAGTTAATATTTTAATGAACGAAATGATTTAGGAGGGTAATGCATGACATTAATTCCTGCTACATGAACAGAATCTGGCAAACACACGGATGAGTTCTCCGGATCATAAAATATTAAGAGGTTTTTCTATTAGTGTATGTGATGGCAGATGAGCTCAGTGTAGTGGATGATCTAAGCTCGTGATTGTAATCTAGCAAACAAGCTCGATTTCTACATAGAATATATCTAGAGAAAAGTGGTTGCGTGTATGAGAAGGTCATTTTTACCAGCGAGTTAGTTTGTTTTCTGACTGAGGTAGTCATTATCCAGACAAACTGTTGTGTGCGCAACAAGTGATTTAGTTAATTGATAATTTTGTGTATATGATGGTCATGGTGCGGGTTAATTATACTAGGCACGGGCTGTTGCTGTATGTTGCCTACCTAAGGCGGTGGCTTTGGCAAACTGTATGATTATACACAGTATGCGGGAGCGTATTATCATAACAGCTATGAATAAATGCCGAAAACGCCACTATTGCAACAAGGCTATTCTACGAAAGAAAAGTGACATCTGGTGTAGAACCAGTGAAGCTCAAAATGCAAAACTATGCTGTATCGTTTTGAATCTATCACGTTGCCTGCGATGAGTCTGAGGTAAGCTGATGACTGTGTGAATGAAATGTTTTGCGACCCTGGAACATCCGTATCCTACCAGGTGTTCTGTTGGTTCCTATCTGATGTCGTTCCGGAAATCAGGAAATGTACGGTGCTGCTGGCAGTGAGGCTGTGACCGAGGGGAGTTGGTTGTGTCGTTTGGGCTTTAGGCCTATCAACTGCCAGGGTCAATAAGGCCGTCATCGTGGGTTATAACCACTCATCGAAACATCTCGAGCAACTCCTTCACGTTAACCATACACACACACACACACACACACACTCGCCCTCACTGCATATGTTTCCCTTCGACTCTTCTATGGTCTAACAAGTACAGTTTCTTGGTACAGTGTTACTGGCTGCTGCCGCCACAACCACCGTCCTGAGTGGTGGGTGTGGATCCTTCTCTGAGATCCTCCGCTGTGGCTGCAGTCGGCTGGTGGCGAACTCTGAATCTCTAATGATATTCACAGTCTCGTATACACCCACTGAATCCAAACAAAGCATCTGTTCATCTACAACTTCCTGCAGTTACGGAAACTATTTCCTTCTTTCTTTTTATCTAAGCAGCGGATGCCAGTAGAATTATAATTAGAGTGTAATGATGCCCAGGAACTAGAGGACTTGGGGCTCATGAACCGCTCCTGTTGTCAATTTCGGAGGGAGACGTTTCGACTGTTTTGTTTCAGAAGTGTTTCACTGACACTGCAAGTGTTCCTCCTTGTGTCCTGACGCAGGAGTTCTGCTCCAACTACTTCCAATTTTCTTACTTGCAACTTCTCTCGCCCACACTGCACTCTGGCCAGACACCAACTCCTGGTGCAACTTCTATACAACAAAATCACGAAGGGCGTCGTCTGGCGATAAATTCTCCCTCCCTCTACCAGTAGGTAGAAAATGGTAGGCAGACATCGACCAGGGAGGTACTATATTGGTATTACTATCCGCCTGGGTATTAGGAGAGTTAATGAGAGCTGTGCGGTGAGAAAGGACTTCAGTGGCTGTCAAGTTTCACTCCTTTGACCCAGTTTGTTGCCCTCTCTTTCGGCCCAATACACACGTGAGTCACCGGCATTATGCCCACGAACGTGTAGCGTCCCTCCATCTCCCACATAACACTTGACAACACGTAACTCACCTACCTAACTCACCTACCCTATATGTTCCTGCTGTGAGTTACCCGTATCCCCTGCCTTTTGGCAAAATTTTGCCCTAAGTAATCTCTCTCTCTCTCTCTCTCTCTCTCTCTCTCTCTCTCTCTCTCTCTCTCTCTCTCTCTCTCTCTCAATTATCCGAACTGATATCTGCAGAAGCTATGTAGAGGCGGCGGGCTCTATCACCTGTTGTGTGTGTGTGTGGGGAGGAGCACGATAATGTGGTGGTCAGGCAAGAGCCCTTGGTGTGTGGTGCAGCATCATGCGGTGGTGGTGGGTGGGACACACTGTGTTGGGATCACGACGGGTTACTTATGCCGTGCGTTGGAAGCCAATCACTTGTGTCTTAGTTTAGGTATTAATCTCCTTCATTAAGAATTGTCACACAATTCCCAAATATTGAGAAAAAAAGAGCATTTTCACCCCACAGTAAACCACTTGGTGTCATCACGGTACGCACACCACAGACAATATCGCTCGCAACATTGCATGCAGATTGTGTGATTTGCATACACCAACACCTCACCATCTCGCTCGTCTTACGAAGTTTTCACTCCCTTAAAATTCAGACTTGATTTTTACTCATTCCATTTTATTCTTGAACGTATCAATATGTACAGAGTGAATGTTGTTCAAGTCCTGTGATGTTATTTGGATATTCGCATTCATGCGGAAAAAAAATATATCCGTCATTTGCATCCAGTAAATTCCATCTTATTGCCTTGTCGGCGCTTATTACAGTGGCTGCCTGCTTTCATTTTGCTGGGCATCGTATGTACTGTAATTTAATATCACTCGTTTCGTTAGTTTATATTTTTTGTTCATTCATGATGTTTGATGGGAGTTCGTTGTTGTATCAGATAATCAGCGAGTGATCCTCTGGGCCAGAATTTCTGCCACACACACACACACACATACAGTTCAAGTTTTCAATAACACTCTAAACTTTACGTGCGTATGGAAATAACAAAGCCCTGATTAACTATGGCAAAGGAGGAAGTTTCACTTCACAGAGTCTAATGTTGTCTCACTGAAAGCACCAGAGACATTTGGTAGAGCTGAACTTATAAATATAAGTCTCGAGAGATTCTCAAAACAACGACGTCTAGATACTTTTGTCTTCCTTGTCTTGTCAACTCCCACTGTGAGAAGGTGAGGTAGGATGCACACTCCTTGCCTCCCTAGTTATGCTGTCAATACGTTACGAGCGTGGCAAGGCTATCAGGTAGGCTGCAGGCGGCTGGACTGAACCTCTCTCAGTCATTAAGCCAGGAGACGCGACATGCAGGTATCGCCCTTAGAGTCAATTGCCTCTTCAATAACACTTACACATACCTAACTGCTGGTGTTGCTCATGTACTACTGTGACGACACTGACGCACACAACAGCTATTGTCTTCGTGACGCAACACTGGACGTATATGGTACGGTAATGGAATGAATAGACTACCAGGCAATTCGTACCCATAGAATATAAGTGTCATGACAAACTACATCAGCTACGTATGCACTGCAATAACCAATGCACAATCACGATATCTAATGCAGCAAGTGGAAAAAGAAAAAAAAAAATCAAAGTTTGCTGAGACAAGCAAATCTAGTGGGGGAGTAATGCCATCACATATTACCTCCTCTGATACCATTTGTCACAATAACGTTCAGCAGCAGTGATAGTATTACACCAACAATCAGTAGAATGTCAATTACAGCGAAATTTATGCTTTTTCGCACAGATGTAATTGAATCTCCCCCGTGATACAGCTTCACAGCAAATAAATCCATTTGCTGCAGTAAGTGGAGCATCCCTGCATCCCGTGCAATTCTAATGTTACCTGTTACCATACTGGGAACCATTCGAAGTAATAACTTTTCGGCAATTTTGTGGTGTCTTTACCGACTGTTGAGGGAGGTAATACCCTGCTGAACATGATGCAACGACTCTAGGGGTCGACCCGACTCCAGAAGGTCAAAGTCACGAGCGAGGGCTCAGTAGCTAGGCAGTCGTACCGGCAAACGCCTGAGGTCAAGCCTACAACACTGCTACGTCTGACACTAAAACGCTGTTATTATTACTACTTCCACTAACACAGCACTGCTACTACAGCCAAGACAACATTGCTGCTACTGCCATTACATCACTGCTACAACTGCAAGTAAAACACCGACACAGGTGCACCTGTGGCACAGCTACAACTGCCACGACAACACTGCTACTACTGTCACTACAACGTTACTGCTACACCTGCCACTACAACACTACTGCTACAACTGCCACTACAACACTACTGCTACACCTGCCACTACAACACTACTGCTACACCTGCCACTACAACACTACTGCTACACCTGCCACCACAACACTACTGCTACACCTGCCACCACACTACTGCTACACCTCCCACCACAACACTACTGCTACACCTGCCACTACAACACTACTGCTACACCTGCCACTACAACACTACTGCTACACCTGCCACTACAACACTACTGCTACACCTGCCACTACAACACTACTGCTACACCTGCCACCACAACACTACTGCTACACCTCCCACCACAACACTACTGCTACACCTGCCACTACAACACTACTGCGACGACCTCTTCAACACTACCACTACCACCACAACAACCTTACTGCAACTACCACTACAACAATGTTACAACTTTCTCTAAAGTCTGCTGCAACTGTCACTACTAAAGACCTCCACATCTGCCACTACAACAAAGCTACAAGTGCCTCTACAACACAGCTACAACAAAGACTGTTCCAATAAAAGATACCGACGTTAGCAAGTGAGTGGCGATCCCTCCTCCCTCACTCCGTCGCCGTGTGCCTTGCGTGGTCACCTCCCGCCAGTGTAGTTGCGCCTCACAGTGGAGTGTTTTCCCCTCCCATTTACCTTACGACGAAAGTGCTTATCCCATGTGCCTTACTGGACATCTCTCTCCCCCGCTGTACCTCACAGTGGAATTCCCTCCTCCCTCATACCTTATACTGGAGTGCTAGCCTTATGCTTGTTAAAGGTAGAAAAAAAAAAAGGGCAGAGAATCAATGACATTTGACCTCTCAGAATCAGAACTACGATGGACTGAATCTCATGAAAACGAAACTGAAGGGGCATCTGTGCTTACCTTACTTAGGAACATGATGCCGGCCATGTTGTAAGTCCGTCGATCCATGAAAATAATAACCCAGTTGCAAATACTACAAAGAAAGAAAGAAAAAAAAAAAGACAGAAATAAGATTAAATCATTCTCTCTGTCCGCAGCGAAGCACACACACACACACAACTGGAGGAATTATGCAAGCACACCAGAATAATCCATCATCCCAGGAAATGATGAAATGATACAAAATTATACTATGTAAACGAATCAAGTATTTGATGAAATCCAGGCAGCAGGGAGTTATATAAACAATACAGCAATCTAAATAAAAATACGTTTTCCATTTGGACGACACAGCACGAGAATCAGAACAATTAACTGCAAGGGAGAGAAGCATTTCATACATATAATATATATATATATATATATATATATATATGTATATATATATATATATATATATATATATATATATATATATATATATATATATATATATATATATATAATTTTTTTCCTACATGCTCGCCATTTTCCGCGTGAGAGAGGTAGCGTGAAGAACAGACGATTTACCCTTAGAGGGAAAGTTCCTCACTTGGCTCCTTGCTCTGTTCTTTTTCTAAAGTAATACAATAAGGAAGGATTTGCAGCCATCCGCTCCCGCCACTCTCAGTCGCTTGTTACGACACGGAGGAGATACGTGGGCAGTATTCTTTCTCTCCTATCCCCAGGGGTAATATATATATATATATATATACAATCCACAGTTATGGCGTTACTGTCCTCCGCCTATATGTGCTTACGTCGCGCCGGAAGAGTCACATTCAGCGAGGCTGCATCATCGTAAGTGGACGAAAAGAAGTATAAAATCTCGTCGAGGAAATTTCCCATTCCAAAGGAGTCCAACCTTCCCGTGCTACCGATTGTAGCGCAGCCTTCAACTGAAGCTGCAGGAGCCCCGTAAAGGGGATCTAAAAGTTATATACATGTCAAAGTAATAGTGTACAGCTACTACTGGTCATCCCCGTCAGTGATCATGGAGAGAGAAGGGAAGCATTCCCTTCCTTGTTGACCATAGATTCACCCTATAACAAAATATGTCTTTACGGCAAAAACGTTGCCGAAGGCGCCCGTGTCCACGTGAGAATTGTTGCAGATGCAGATGTGCCACAGTTGTGGGAGTCTAGCGTTGCTATCATATGCCACAGTTGTGGGAGTCTAGCGTTGCTATCATATGCCACAGTTGTGGGAGTCTAGCGTTGCTATCATATGCCACAGTTGTGGGAGTCTAGCGTTGCTATCATATGCCACAGTTGTGGGAGTCTAGCGTTGCTATCATATGCCACAGTTGTGGGAGTCTAGCGTTGCTATCATATGCCACAGTTGTGGGAGTCTAGCGTTGCTATCATATGCCACAGTTGTGTGAGTGTAACGTTGCTATCATATGCCACAGTTGTGGGAGTCTAGCGTTGCTATCATATGCCACAGTTGTGGGAGTCTAGCGTTGCTATCATATGCCACAGTTGTGGGAGTCTAGCGTTGCTATCATATGCCACAGTTGTGGGAGTCTAGCGTTGCTATCATATGCCACAGTTGTGGGAGTCTAGCGTTGCTATCATATGCCACAGTTGTGGGAGTCTAGCGTTGCTATCATATGCCACAGTTGTGGGAGTCTAGCGTTGCTATCATATGCCACAGTTGTGGGAGCGTAACGTTGTTATCATATGCCACAGTGGCTGAAATGTAACACTGTTTATATTGCATAACACATGTCATATCCTAATGGAAGAGATAGGACACATTAATCAATGTAATCTGCTCTGCTTGCAGTGTTTAAGAAATAAGATTGCAACGAGAAAAAAAAAAAACTTTTGATAATGTATTAACTCTGATGTGATCACCTTGTTCGACATACTTCATATACATGATGAGAATGTGGGGAAAATCACATTAGATATACAAGATCAACATTTTCCCAGCGAGGGAGGAGATGGAAGGACAACTTATGTACCACATACGAGAGAGAAAAAAAAAATTTATGCTTCGTCTCCGTACCATAATTGGCTGGCGGGTCCTAAGTTTGCTCGCGTTTGACCTTTGTCTGTAAGGTCGAACGAGAACATTGACCTTTTCCATTAGCCCTGATTAACGCCGGCGCATTAATGACGCAGCTGTTCTGGTATTGGCCAAGAGAAATCAAGCGATGACGTCACGAGTGTCTCGCTCAAAACCATTGGTCGTACTGGCTGTTAGACGTAAGGAGTTGGATGATGGCATTCATGACGTGATTCTCTGTAGAACTCCGTGATGTATCAGACTCGACAGATGTTGTATAAAGTCATCTAAGCAGTTATCATCATACCTATATACTTAATCCGAGACCAAAGACAAGATATCCTCCCAAGGCTATGGAATACTCTCGTACAAGTATCTATCTTTATCTCTTTCTAAGGCTATGGAATACTTCTCTCGTGCAAGTATCGATCTTTATCTCTTTCTAAGGTTATGGAATACTTCTCTCGTACAAATTTCTATCTTTCTCTTTCTCTAGGTCACGCCATTCATGTTTATCCTGTTTACTAGAGGTTTACATTAATTCATTAAACTTCATATACAATCACCTACTCAATACTTCATATACAATCATCTACTTAATACTTTCACTCTGTGCTCTTAACCTAACCAGAAACAAACGTGAATGAAGCACACTAATACAGCATCGTGGGAGGGGTGTCTCATCCTCCACCTCTCGATCAACCCCAGTGGAACCCTAAGACTTCCTTCCCATTAATCCTCCTGGCATCACCTCTCTTCAACCTTCCCTATACCCGTAAGCCGTGGTGTTGCTGTCCCTTCTATCTAGTTTTTAAGGTATAATACTTTGATCACTGTTCTCGTGAGCTGTGTGAATGACTCCTCTGCCCTTAAGGCTCAGATCCGAGGCACGGGTTTGGCTGCTGTTTTCCACAGTCTGTGTGTGGAGATCGACCACCCGAGGATTGGCTGTTGTGGTACCCCCCTTTTTCCGTAGTGCAACTAAACCTTCCAATCCTCTTCCTCTCCTCGTCTTTCCCACTTCATATAACATTCTTACTTTAAGATTCAGGTTTACAAACACCTGTAGAGCTCTGATTTATTTCCACTTACTTTTCATTTTCAATACTTTTTCACGGAAGATGACCTCTGATTGGAGCGTAGTTTGCCCGCGCCATAGCGGGTCGCTAAGAAAATAAAAAAATGCGATTCCTTAGCCAAACGAATCATCATAAATCTCTCTCTCTCTCTCTCTCTCTCTCTCTCTCTCTCTCTCTCTCTCTCTCTCTCTCTCTCTCTCTCCGGTTGAGCAGCAAGCACAAACCTCACCGTAACCAGTTAGTTCTTTGATCTCTACCATAGCGGTGTCAACAGGGGGGGGGGGGGGGATACAGGTATGATGCTGGAGGATTGATTTGCCTCAATGAAATATTCCCAGCTTTCTGGAGGAAGTGTTGTGGTAATATTGCTCTATGTCGCCAAAGATTCATGAGGATCATGAGGCTACACGTCTGTTCGTGACATGAACCTTACGAAATGCAGGTGCGTCCTGAATTCACTATATATTGGTCATAGGGAATGAATGAACGAATAAATGAAACTCTCCCTCGAATCTCAGCCATGAGCTGACTATGACTGACGTCAAAACATATTCATCCAATAGCAGCGACACACGTCACTGATGCATCAGGACCAATGACAACTCTCATTTCTGTAATCAAGACCCTACTGGCTAGAGCACGTTGTACACACACCGACACACACACACACACACACACACACACACACACATGCTTGTCTGGGTAGTGTACGTGATGGAGGTCAGCAGCAATGAATGACTGTTATAATTTTTCCTAATTTTCTTTTTTCTTTTACGTTCGTGAGACATTTCTTATGTACGTGCGTCCCATGTGTAGGGGACGCGTTTTACCATGAACGATGGCGTTGTTCATCATTATACATAACAGGAGAGAAATAACGTTTGAGTGGCTGATTCTGCCTCAGTAACCATCTTGATGCTGATAGACACTAAATCAAAAAATGCGGAAGGAAGACAACTTGCTCTGGCAACGCCCGGCAAAATACAAAAAAAAAAAAAAATGTTCGAGTACAAAATAATCAGGAGAAACGTACGTGTATGGATTGGTAAGTGAGCACTAGCCAGACCTCGGGTGTGGCTGTTCAACTCTCAGACGGCAAAGACATCCTCAAAGAAGAGATCGTAAGGTCCTCTGTGAGCCAGTGGGAAGAACCGCAAATTACATCGTCTGGGAAAATCGGCAGCAGGCAACCCAACCCGATGTGTTGTTATTGTCTTCTAATGTCCTTCAACACGACGGTACGACTCTTGAACACAACTGTATGACCCTCAAGCACGACGGTATGACCCCCGAGCATGACGGCACGTACGACCCTTGATTGTAATGGCAAGACCTTTTGACCTGACTCATAAGGGTCAGGTCATAGTTCACGTCAAGCATACGTAAATAGCCTATCGTCATGCTCAGGGTTGAACCATCATGTTCGAGGGATTTAGAATGCGGTAAAAGCCATATGAGAGACTCTGAGTTCAATGTACCTTCCTTAACAATATATACCGTAGAGTTTTGTCACGGGAAAGACAAAAAGGAGAAGGAGAGGTGAAGCCGTCCATGAAAAGCGAGGAAATTATACATGAGTTGAAGACGACGCTTCTCTCCACACACATGAGAGACGCTGCTGTAGCCAAATGAAGTACCACCCACCCCCACCACCCAGATGAAGCCTTAACTTCGCGGCTCTACGACGGGGTAGGAAGGACACTGGGACCTCTGGTTACACAGAGGAGGCAGGAAGACGAATGTTTTTCTCGGGAGGTTCACCGTTCCTGGTGGCAGTCGACCTTATCTGACAATATCAAATACGTACGTTTTACTCTGAATCATCTACGTTAGCAGTAACAAGATTGTTCCGAACCTCCTGGGCACAATTGTCCTCTCCTTGAGTGTGCGACCTTTGAGGGTTCGACTCAAGGGTATGGGTGTCATGATTTCTGACCAGTCTTGGATGTCCAAGAGTTGTACCAGTCGCGCTCAAGGGCAATACCACTGTGTTCAAGGGTCATTCCATCGTGCTGAAAGGTTGTACCGTTGTGCTCAAGAGTCGTACCATTGCGCTCAAGGGGTCAAGTTGCTGTCGTCAAACGATGACAACACAAACCGAGCGACAACACAAACTTACATGTACACACAAGCACAACCACACAAATACATATACACATGCAGATAAAGATAACACGACAGCCTCTCCCTACACCTGCTTCCTCACCAGTGCAGCTGCTTCTCTGTGTTCTCCTTCAGAGGAAGCCATACTGAACGATCCGTATCAAAATATATGTACGGACTCTACGATTATACAAAAAAAAGATCCAGTTATAGAACACCTGAAACCGTATCTGAAACGTATATTGATGCCGATGTGCTTTTGAAATTTTCATCCGTGGCATTCAACGCTTCTGGCAGTTTAAAGTCCTGGCCGACTCCAGAGCAAAATTCATATAAAGGGTTTATCGACTGCTGCTGAATCATATTTAGCAATCAGCGTAACCAAGCAGCACACCCTCTCCCTCCTCTACTGAGAAAAAGTGGAGATCCAAAGGTGATAGTGGCTTATCTTCCCCACGAAGACGCGGGGACAGAGACCCTGATATCTCGCTGGCTTCCTTCTCGTGCCCACGGGCAGGGATTGAGACCCTAACGCCTAGCGGGCTTCCTCTGGATACCCACAAGCATGTAGTGAGATCCAAATGCCTCAATGGAATCACCTTATTCCCCACGTGCAGTGAGACGATGATGCGTAGCTGGGTTCCCCTTAATGCCCACGTGCACTGAGACCCAGATGCCTCGCTAGCTTTCTCTTGATGCACACGAGCACTGAGCGAGACCATGATGCCTCGACGGCTCCATTTTCATGCCTGAGGCAGCGACCGATCAGCTATCACAGTGACGCATCCCCAGTCTAACAACTGACATTACTTTGCACGTGGCTCTGCACCGCGATCCGTCTCTAACTTAGCTGTGCTGCCAACTCTGACCTTTGATATTGCTGGGCTGACACAACCTGACGCCAGGGGTCAGCAAGTTAGAGAGACAGGTTTACGCTTGCATGATAATGGATTTATAGAATTACATGTTACGAATCCTGAACTAATGACCTCTACGAGCAGACGACCTTCAAATTAATGATCTCTACAGGTGGATGACCTTCAAATTCATGACCTCAACAGGTGGTTCACAATCAAATTAATGATGTCCTTATGTGAATGACTCAGTTAACGACCATCATGATAATAATCTCTACAAGTAAATGAAAACCAAATTCATGACCTGTACAAGTGGAAGACCAACCAATCTATGACCTCTGTAAGTGGATGACCTTCAAAGCAATGACCTCTACAGGTGGATGACCATCAAATCAGTGACAACAAGAGTTGAATAACCATCAAATCAATGACCTCTACAGGTGAATAATTCCTCAAAAACAACGATTTGTCTTCTCAGAAGAGATCCCCGACGTTCAAACTTCGTAACTGTCTCACGACTTGCTAAAGGGCGTTCAACATGAAGTAAATATATCATTATTCTCTGCTACCTTAAGTGCTTAATGATCTCACTCCCGAGCTATCGTAAAGTGACTCTCTGAATGCTGTATCAACAGAGCAAGACAAGATTCACAGAAGTCTTAAGCCGCTTTTTTCCAGAGCTCGCTGACTCAAAAGGGCCAGACTTTCAAATGATATGCCTGTCTATTTCATTTTGTGTGTATTGTCTAGATCAACTAATAATTATTACCATCATTATCATTATTATCATCTATCTATCTATCTAGGTTATTATTATTATCATCATTATTATTTTATTATTATTATTATTATTATTATCATTATTATTATCATTAATATTATCATTATTATCATCATCAGTATCCTTATCATCATTATTATCATAATTATCATTATTATCATTATCATTATTATCATTCATTATTACTATTATTATTACTATTATCACAATCATCAAAGTATATAATCCAATCGTGGACGCGGTCAGTTGCTGTTTGCAGATGACACGTTTCTGGTGGCGGGTTTTAAAGAAACGTGAAAAACTAGTGTTTGAGTCTGGGAGTGTGGGATAAGAGAAAGTTGAGAGTTAATGTGAAAAAAAAAGCAAAGTCCACGGACTGAACCAGGGAATATGATGCGGTCAGAGGAATTCAAGAAATGGTTTGTGGTGCTTGGCTGTGGATAGCGGCTCAGGTTTCCGTCCATTATACATGACATGAAGGTGTTGTTTTGTCTGTTCCTGGCACTACCTCTCTAAAGCGGGAAACTGTATATAAATAGGATAATAATAATAAACTATAAATGATAATAATAATAATAGTCATAATAATAATAATGATAATAATAATAGGAATAATAACGGTAATAATAATAATAAAATAATAATAATAATAATAATATTAATAATAATAATAATTATTATAATCATTATCATTATCATCATCATATCAATATCAATCATTATCATTATCCTTACTGTTATCATCATAATCATTATCATCACCATCCCCTACAACAAGACGGCACGGCCCTAGGGTACGATAAAGTAACCTTTGATCTGACCTTAAAAGGTAAGTCCAAGGGCCGTATCATTTTACCCAAGGGTCGCACCGCTGTGCCCAAAGACAGCACCATCCTCCTCGAGGGCTCAGTATAAGGAAGGGGTGTGAACAACAGACTCACTAGAGGAGTAAAGCGTCGGGCGACTGAGGCAAGGAACTGTGGGAGGGGGAAGGCTGCATCAGACAGGTCTTCAAGTGGTAAATACAACAGATTGTCTGTGAATACCTGGAATGCGGATATCAGCTTCACCTAAAGCTTTCTTAAGGAGTTCAATGATCCGTTCGTGGCTCAGGGTTGGTCCTGCAGTGCAGGTTAGATGGGTTAGAGAACGGGATAATGATGCTGGTTAATGAGGAAGCAAAGGTGAAGCACCTCTGCTCAGGGACAGATGTATTGTGTACGAATCCAGCTCACTGCCTTCACCAAGAGCATCTCCTACACCTGCCTGGCTACGTTGTCTTGCTGTTGTTACAGTTGTTAGTAATATGTGTCTGACGTGTATGAAATTTATGACTAGTATGATACATGCGTGTTTGAACGGTACGATACTTATGGTTGACATATACGATGCCTATATTTTTCAAGTAAATGTGTATGTTTGATTTGTATGACACACACACACGCGCACACACACACACACACACACACACACACACACACACACACACACACACACGCACACATTTGTTTACAAATGGCGTCCTATCTGCGTTTCTTTCTTGTTTATCAACTGACTCTTTATTTCTTTCTTGTATCTCTCCTGACGGTGTGATCATTACACAAAAGTGCACTTGGGAACTTATCGTGTTTCATTTCCCCATGGATTAGAATATCTTTTTTCTTTTATACTATTCGCCATTTCCCGCGTTAGCGAGGTAGCATTAAGAACAGAGGACTGGGCCTTTGAGGGAATACCCTCACCTGGCCCAATTCTCTGTTCCTTCTTTTGGAAAAAAAAAAAAAAAAAAAAAAAAAAAAAAAAAAATTATACTTTGTCGCTGTCTCCCGCGTTAGCGAGGTAGCGCAAGGGAACAGACGAAAGAATGGCCCAACCCACCCACATACACGCCCACACACACACATATACATACCTATACATTTCAACGTATACATATGTACACATACACAGACATATACATATATACACATGTACATAATTCATACTTGCTGACTTTATTCATTCACGTCGCCACCCCGCCACACATGAAATGACAACTCCATCCCCCCGCATGCGCGCGAGGTAGCGCTAGGAAAAGATAACAAGGGCCACATATATTTCTATGAGTCCACGGGGAAAATGTAACACGATAAGTTCCCAAGTGCACTTTCGTGTAATAATCACATCATCAGGGGAGACACAAGAGAGAAATACAACAGTCAGTTGATGTACAACGAAGAGACGTAGCTAGGAAGCCATTTGGTAAACATGCGATTGTCCAAGACAGACAACGAGCTTATCAATAAACTTATCATGTGGACAAGAAGGTGAATTGATTACAAATTTTATCAACAATAAGGGCTATCCAGTTTGCATAGACCTTCACTAATATCAAGATGATAATTCTTTGTATATTTTGTAGTAGAAGATTCAATGATATTTCTCTTGGTACTGGAGTTAGAGTTCATAACTGAGATGGAATTACTCCAGTCAATACAATGCTCAGTTTTTAACGTGATTAAATAAGGCATTTGATTTTTGCCCCGTTCTTATGCTATATTTATGTTGCTTAAGTCTAACAGAAAGATCCTTACCAGTCTGCCCAACATAAAATTTATCACAATTTCTACATGGCAGTTTATAGATGCACTCAGGAGAATTTTCTGGTGAGTTCCTGATTAAGATATTCTTTATAGTATTATTGTTGCTGAAGGCAACATTCACATTAAAGGATTTAAGCAACATGGGAAGTGAAGTAAAATTATTATCATTTTAGTTCTCCCTTTTAAAAACTGATCATTGTTATGACTGGAGTAATGCCATCTCAGTTATAAACTCTAACTCCAGTACGACGAGAAATATCATTCAATCTTCTATTATCAAATGCACAAAGAATTATAATCTTAATATTAGTGAAGGTCTATACAAACTGGATAACTTTATTGATAATAAAATTTGAAAACAATTCACCTTGTCCACATAATAAGTTTATGATACGCTTGTTGTCTCTCTTGGACAATCGCATGTTTATCACATGGCGTCCTAGCTACGTCTCTTCGTTCTATATCAAATGACATATTTCTCTCTTGTGTCTCCCCTGATGATGTGATTATTACACGAAAGTGCACATGGGAACTTATCGTGTTTAATTTTCCCCGTGGACTCACAGGAATATACTTGATCACGGGCAAAATTGTGATTCTTTCCACCATATATATATATATATATATATATATATATATATATATATATATATATATATATATATATATATATATATATATCCTCTAACAGCCAGGATACGAACCCAGGACCTTATGCGTGATAGTTATACTTGACGTATGCGACACATATATATATTTGAAGTGTGTCACAGTCATGTCTGACGTGTGTGAAAGTTGTATTTGAAGTGTATATGATAAATGTATATTTGGCGTGTATCAAACATTTATGGTACGCGTTTATGTTACGCATTCAGGTTTGACAAGCCTTTGGCTACCGTAGCCAGAAAATCTAAGAAAATACACACACAGGTGGAGCTATTTTGTGTGTGTGTGTGTGTGTGTGTGTGTGTGTGTGTGTGTGTGTGCATGTGTATGGGGGGAGGGGTCGGAATGCAGTACATCTAAAGACTTTCATGTATAAGTGAAAACATCTATCAGTTGACGGAATGTTCAGCGCACACAAGAATTGATATTTCTATCTCTGAACTCACGGACTTTAAGGTTTGTCCAAGCTTAATCAGCCTTTTAGAAATGATCGGTTCTTAGCAAGGTAATCTGGCGTCTCAGAAGGTAACTATCATCGTGGAAACGAAACAATCGGTCCGTGAACTGTAGAGGGTTAGAGTTATTAACACGGGATCCCTGGGAGTGGTTGGTGATGCCCGGGAGTGGCTGGTGATGTCTGGGAGTAGCTGGTGATGACTGGGAGTGGCTTGTGATGCCTGGGAGTGGCTGGTGATGCCTGGGAGTGGCTTGTGATGCCTGGGAGTGGCTGGTGATGCCTGGGAGTGGCTTGTGATGCCTGGGAGTGGATGGTGATGCCTGGGAGTGGCTTGTGATGCCTGGGAGTGGCTGGTGATGCCTGGGAGTGGCTTGTGATGCCTGGGAGTGGATGGTGATGCCTGGGAGTGGCTTGTGATGCCTGGGAGTGGCTGGTGATGCCTGGGAGTGGCTTGTGATGCCTGGGAGTGGCTTGTGATGCCTGGGAGTGGCTGGTGATGCCTGGGAGTGGCTTGTGATGCCTGGGAGTGGCTTGTGATGCCTGGGAGTGGCTGGTGATGACTGGGAGTGGCTTGTGATGCCTGGGAGCGGCTAGTGATGCCTGGGAGTGGCTTGTGATGCCTAGGAGTGGCTTGTGATGCCTGGGAGTGGATGGTGATGCCTGGGAGTGGCTTGTGATGCCTAGGAGTGGCTTGTGATGCCTGGGAGTGGATGGTGATGCCTAGGAGTGGCTTGTGATGCCTAGGAGTGGCTTGTGATGCCTGGGAGTGGATGGTGATGCCTGGGAGTGGCTTGTGATGCCTAGGAGTGGATGGTGATGCCTGGGAGTGGATGGTGATGCCTAGGAGTGGCTTGTGATGACTGAGAGTGGTTGATGATCCAGTCCAGCAGGAGGCTGAACGTCTAAGCGAGGGTGTCTTGCTATTAAGTTCGACGACCCTCGACTGCTAAGTGGTCATGAACTAGAAAATTAAAAGAAATGAAGAAAAATGCATGATGAACGGACGGAGCATTCACGCGCACCTGTTATGAAATGTTTATGATTGATTTGAGGAGTGTGTGTGTGTGTGTGTGTGTGTGTGTGTGTGTGTGTGTGTGTGTGTGTGTGTGTGTGTGTGTTGCCTGATCCACCAAACTGGAGTGGAAGTATTAATAGCGAATATAAAAAAGACGTGTCAGATACAAACAACTTAATACTGTGTTTTTAGTTGAAGAGATGGACTGAATAAGAGCATCATTACTTTCAGCTACCTTTTGACCGGTGTGCGCGGCGATGAAATGATCGTTTCCTCGTTCATCATAACCGTTTACATGTTACACACAGCAAGATGAGAGATCCGAGCACCGTTACGTACAATATATGAGGTAAATAGATGAGGCAGTGGATAACCGTTGTGACAGAGGCGCACGGGAACTCGTCATTACCTTGACCTCTGACCTTCACTCGTCATCCCTGACGACCTAGTAAGACGCAGGTCTCACATATTTTCCAATCAGACTTCATTGTTCACTAAGAAAGTAGAAATGGAAAAACTGTCGCCATCAAATGTCAGCAGTGACTCTTAAAACTGTATCTAATTCATTACAAAAGTCCCGGTACACAGGATGAAAAAAAATGATAAGTTGGCAACAGTGTCAGCTTTGGATTACTCAACTCCCCCTGACCAGCAGCGATTACCGGACGTAAAAAAGACTATGTTCATGACCACTCTCACTATCAACAGTATCAGTTTCATTATCATCATCCTCATCATAACCTCCTTCGACAGAAAATGGTAAGAGCATAATATCGGTCAAATGTTTTCCGCAACGGTTGCCGGGTGACGTGAAGAAAATGGGAACAACACAAAACCCAGTGAGCTGGAAACTTGTCTGCCTACAGACAAGTTTCATTATTCCTACAGACGAGGAATAATGATAATTCGTCGATCATACATCGCAACCAGTACGTCTGACGGATGTGCTCACGAGTTACGATAACCCCTTGAGCACGACGGTTACCTGACCCCCTTGACCTCCCTTGGTCATCACAGCTTGCTCTTTACCTGACCCTAAGAAAGGTGCAACAAGCCAAGAGGCTTTGGCCGTCATGACCACACAAGTCGCATCGCGGTTCTCTATACCGTCGTATCGTGGCGCTTGTGGGGTCGCCCCGTCGTGTTCACTGGGTTGGCGAGCCAGTCACATTAATTGTCTTTCCCATTTTCTCTTACCCTTGTGGAACACCACTTGTATAAAAGGATAAGCCTTACCGCATCAACAGTAATAAAAACGGGATTGAAGTGCATAACTGGCCGAGGCTGCATAAAGCTGAAAGCGGTTTGAGTTTAACTGATGTGCATGTATTTGGACTAAAAATTTGCATGCAAATATTTGTGTATGAAAAGTGAAACCTAAATACTAGAACGTTTTAGCACTTGTTTAAAGCCTTTTCCTAGATTTGATGTATGATAAAGCCTTCCCAGTTCTTCATTACTTGTATATATCAATATTAGTTACCTTTAACACACATGCCCGAGAGATGACAGTATACAGAGACGAGCAAATAATTCAACATGACACATCCATCCATCAACACAAAAATATCTTTTTTTTTCGTATGATGACTTCGTGTTCGCAGGACAAAGTTCTATTGTTTATTTCAGTTATTTCCTTGCCTGTAATTCCATTATGAGATGGGAAAGTGGGACGACAATTCACATTCCACGAGATAATTCAAAGTGAAACTTGCCTCTGGGTGTGTCGACTGACCTAGGAGAGATCCCTCACGCTCCTCGTGACCTGCTGAACTCCTTATAATACTAGTGGAAGAACGTTATTCTGGCACTCAAATGCCAGTCATACAATTGGGTATATATATATATATATATATATATATATATATATATATATATATATATATATATATATATATATGAGACATGCCTCGCGAAACTTGCACAAAACGTATGTATCTATGCCACATCCTATACTGAAGTACCTCTATAACGTATTCACATGTACACGTCTGTACACATTACGCATATACGGAGAAACCCACAAGGTCAGGGCATCATACATCCCCGGATGTACTACATAAGGAAAACGACACATAAGTGTAGCAGGTCCGAAGGAATCAGCGATGAGTTAAATCTTTCACCGAACACCATCAAGCGCTACCCTTCCCCCTACGTTGATCAATTCAGTTCCAGATTCATTTTCAATGGACCGGCTGTCAGTATGACAGTGGCCCATGCCAGGCAAACACCCGGCGTAGCTAGCGACAAGCAAACAAAAGCGATTGGGTCTACAGCGAACTGTATGGTGTACAATCTGGCTTAATCGAGTGGGTAACCATTAAATCCAGCAGCACACACACGCGATCATTTTGACTGACGATCTCACCACAAATTCAGAATCCCGCCGTATTTGTGCGTTTAAGCTGCTCCCTTGGGTGCCTGCCTTCCTCACCACCATACCTGCCCTCCCTCGCCATTCCCTTCCCCCCATCCCACATACATCATACCGACACATCTTCCACCACACCCTTCCACCTCCCTACCATAACTGCCCCACACGAATCACACCATAAGCCACCATTATTCACGCTGACTTGTTCTTAGTTTCTGCTTACGTTAAATTTCTTTCTGTTTCTAGAGATGTGTAGCCAGGTCAACAGAGTAGCTGACGTCTAAAACACACACACACACACACACACACACACACACACACAGAGGTTTCCGTGGTAAAGTGATTAGCGTGACTGACCACGAGTCAGCACTGGCCGGCTGGGGTCGGGGCCCGTATGGGATCGAATCCTGGGAATGGCAGTTCACCTACACCCCAACCCAAAACTTCTTCCTCACCTCGGGGCTGGGTCGATATATGGATAAGATATCCATCAGTATACATATATACATACATGAATATAGTTAGTCATATTCCTCTTTGTTGCTATCAAGTGTTCAAACTGTGAGAAATATCGTACAGTTTACCTTTGGGAGATCACATGGTGACCCTCAGCGGCTGAAGTACATAACATTAGCACTTTCACAGAAATTGGGTTCCCGGGTAACGAGAAATAGAAAACATAAACACAATATAATGCTTCCCTTCTCTTTATTTTCCCTTGGCAATGTTTGCTCTAGTTTCATCAATTGTTTTACCAAATTACGCATCTCAGTTTTGGTGACTTTTGAATATATATATATATATATATATATATATATATATATATATATATATATATATATATTTTTTTTTTTTTTTCATACTATTTGCCATTTCCCGCGTTAGCGAGGTAGCGTTAAGAACAGAGAATTGGGCCTTAGAGGGAATATCCTCACCTGACCCCCTTCTCTGTTCCTTCTTTTGGAAAATTAAAAAAAAACAAGAAAGGGGAGGATTTCCAGCCACCCGCTCCCTCCCCTTTTAGTCGCCTTCTACGACACGCAGGGAATACGTGGGAAGTATTCTTTCTCCCCTATCCCCAGGGATAATATATCATTTACCTAACTACCCATCTTTCTAGATATATGCTGTTTGGTTTGTAGGTATACATGTATGTTTGTATGTGTTTATGTGTTAGGGTATACACGTACATATTGTCATACTTTGTAACATTCCAAACAACCGTTTTCCTTTTTATGTGGATCCCAAAGATCTGTGGATCCCAAAGAACTGTAGCGGAAAATGTGAATTTGTATGAATACACTAAAATGCTGCAAAGTATGAAACAAATACATTTTCCTTGGTACAGGAATACAGTACTGAAAGGCAGGTAAAGAAATAGAACAAACATTCTGTCCTCTCACACAGATAAACAGACATATTATCTTGTTAACACAGAAATGCATTTACTGAAACAAAAAAAAAAGTTTAATTAGGTATAAATATATAATCATGTGTAATTTCTATGCAAATTCCAAGCCGTGTGCGAAGTGGAGACCAACAAATTGGTGTTTGTAATCTAAATAAAAGCTTTATGCTTATGGCGCAGGTAAATAAAATTGCATATTCCAGTTATATTGGGTTCGAAATATTAATTATGCATTTTGCTCTAATTATCAGTTGAAGTGGAGTTGTTTCGCTAAAAGCTCCAACACCCAGAATTACGGAACGTTTTTCTTTTTTTTTTTATGAAAGTCATACGTTAAGTGATTAGAAACTTTGATGAATCTATTGAAAAAGTACGTTTGCGTTTGTATGTTTATTTGTGTGTGCATGAATATGTGTGTGTGTGTGTGTGTGTGTGTGTGTGTGTGTGTGTGTGTGTGTGTTGCGGGATGGGGACTGGGTTAAAAGTTCTGCTGTGAAGTAGGATGGTATTAGGCGCTGAGTTGTGTGGAATGAGGGGTTGATGTGTATCAAGATGTAGGCGGAGGGCAGGTGTGGGTGTGGAGGTGAATGAGGAGTCTACGTGAGGCGTGGGTGGAAGCATGATGCAGAGTGGCTAAGGGTTAAGAACCTAGTTTTGGGGGAGCTGTGGATGGACGACTAGTGTGGTGTGTGTTGGGTGTGTGGGGGAGGTGTGGGGTGTGTGATGGTTACAGCGGGTTGAGGTGGGGATAATTGTACAAACCTACGATAAAAAACCTAACTCCACCTCCTCACAGTGTCCTCCTAGCTACATCCCGTCAACAAATCATCACTCCCGCCTCTTAACCCGAGACTCATCTTCCACTTACCTCCCACTCGTACGAACCATCAACTCTTCTCTCTGATAAACTGCTCCCGTAGCATGAAGAGCACCTCAAAGCCATCTACGATCAGCTTCACTCCTACCATAGTGAAGTACGAGTGGTGAAGACACTGGACTGCAAAACTTAAATCCTCTAACTTGTATGTAGAAGAGAAGTAAGTTTGTCTTGAACTTCCTTCTTGAGTTAACGTGAGTTATGAACACAATCTCTCGAGGAGGAACACAACGTTTAACTCGTACGTTTTTCAGGAGGAACTCGAAGAAAATACTAACTGGGACAGCGAATCTGAAGCTCTCAGGGAACAATGATGGTAAATAGTTTACTAAGTTTCAGGGATAATCTTGTTCTGACATGTTCTTCCTTGCCTCACCCACACCTTGGCTGGCCTCTCCTGTCCCGCTTCCCGGCTCAACCCAGCTGCCATTCACGATCTTTACCAGTCTTTATTCCTCGAGCACAACCCAGCACCACCTGTTTTAAACCCCATCATCACGGACGATCAAAGACACACCAATTCCTCTAACTCAACCTGACTACTACCTAAGACCTAAACTACTTCAGTTATCGCATCCCCTTCCCCCTACCAGATCAACCCCATTACATCCTCGGCCCAGGACACCGCTCCCCTAACTCCCTCCACCCTAACCCCTGAATCCCTCCACGAACTCAAACTCACTACCAACCACGATCTTAGGCATTCGCCCATCTTCTATACCCCGTCCCTAAAGACCCAAGTCCGTCGGGAGGAATTAACGTCAGTCACAGAGAAGTTTCTCCAAGTCTCATTATATATGTTGGGCTCAAGAGAGTCTGACCCGTCTTTTCTGCCCACTCGTTGACGTCACAGACTCCCGTGCCCTTGACCTCTGCTCCCGTTATCAGAAGCGGTCCTGCCCAAGTTTAAAAAGAGGCAGCTTCAGGAATATCGACAGTCTCCACCGTCGAGAGCCTGACCATTAAAAGTGGAGAGAAGGCCTTCAATCATCTGGGTGGTGGTGCCCCTTCAGTCCAGTCTCCATACATCAACGAGATATACCAGCGGTCTCTCTCTTTCTCATGTCCCTCACATTCACTGCTGCTCGCTCTCTCATTCACCGGCAGAGGCTATGCTTCACTAACTCATTCACTACCGGTGTGTCTGTCTCTCATTTACTGTCTCATTCGCTGATGGTCTCTTTCGGTTACTTTGCAATCTCTCATTCACTGGCATCCCTCTCACCAGTTGGCCTATATGATTCACTGTTGACAGCCTCTTCTCGTACGCCAGAAGTCTTTTAGCATCAACATCAGTTGATCGAGAGGACAGTAACACAGGAAATTGTTAATCAAGGGGGAAAAAATCAGAAAACGATTAACTGTGGTGATAAAAACACAGCAGATAATTATAATCGATGTGATAAAGACACAAAAATGTTCAATCTACGGGAAAAATATCACACCTACTACTGTTTACAGAGTAAAACTAGCGTGTCATAATTATCTCTGAATCACCCAGCATAGTAATTCATAGCATTACAGAGACGGGGAAAACATGAACATAACTCAGGCCTGACGGTGGAGCGATGAAGGAAGTCTGTCGTTGGCAGCATGTAATTATTCCCCGTAATTTCGGCATTTATGTTAATTGTTGACCCGAGGTTAGCAGGCGGGGTCGAGTCACGTGTTGAAAGCACAGGGTTTCCCATAAGTTCTTTGACCCTTATATTATTTTTCCCCCGCTCTGAGAGGGTTGCGATGAAGGATTTTTGGACCCGACGTAAAATAAGAATGACCAGTTCCACTTTACCTTAGAAGTTGGTTCAGTGATGAATCTTCAAGTGTCCAAACCTGGTTAGATTTAGAAAGGCCCAAAGCAACTTGTTAGATGACCTGAACAGATAATCAGCAATTTGCCAGGCTAGAAAGATATCAGACCTGACCCTTGAGGCTCAGGCTGAAAAGGCCAGGCCATCACACCCAAGGGTTGTAGCGTCGTGCTCAAGGGGCGTACCGTCGTGCTCAAGGGTCGTAACGTCGTTCTCAAGGGTCGTAACGTTGTGCTCAAGGGACGTACCGTCACACTTAAGGAATGTACCGTCTTACTCAATGGACGTAATGTCGTGCTCAAGGGACGTACCGTCACACTTAAGAAACGTACCGTCTTACTCAGTGGACGTAACGTTGTGCTCAAGGGATGTACCGTCGTGCTCAAGGAACGTATCGGCGTGCTGAAGGGTCATACCGTCGTGCTCAAGGGACGTACCGTCGTGCTCAAGGGACGTACCGTCGTGCTCAAAGACAAACTACGATGTGCAAAGACTGGAGAGGAAGGTGAGTTCCCGAGACTTGGTAACAGGGAGGTCATGTGTAACAGATGAGCTACTGGTCTAGGGCAAAAGTCCGGCCAAGTGTAATTACAGATGGCTAATGATTATTTCTATGGCAGCCTGTTAATTAAGCTCGCGTGACTGCGTCAACAGATTCCTCGGTCACGTAATCATTAGCCTCGCCAGACTGTCTCGCGCAAACATACCCTGTGAACTAAACCGACTAAGCCAGAGAGTACATCTATGTTTATGTTACTGTCTTTGTCAATGTTTAAGATATCTGAAACCATGTTATACAACCCACTGTATCTTCAACCCCTTAAAAACAGATTCACTCCTCGTCTATCGCTTCACCCGTCTCAGGATTCTCTCGGGAGACATTTGAGTTATAGGAAGTCAACAGAGGTGCCGAGGGTTCTCGCTGGCAGGGTATACTAAGCCAGTCTGGGGACTGGGATAAGAGTTCGCCTGGACCTAAATAAACACCATGAATCATTTAGCTCTTATTACTCGCTTTCACGAACCTGGACTTCTCGTTAAGATGTTAGATCTGAAATCTGATTATTTTATGGGCCTCCGTGGTGTAGTGGTTAGCGGTTCTGGCTATGAATCACGCGAGAGCCCTGATTAATCTATATTCAACTTTCTAACTAGTTGGTGCAGCCGCTCTTTTAGGCACATGATCTTCCTTTAACTTTGCTTTGAATGATCTAACACCTTGGGTACCTCGCTCTCAACCTTCTCCTACTGAACCTATGCCTCTCCCATATCTTCATGCAAACTCCTCTGAGTTTTCTCTCAGCCACAGTTGGGAAGCATGTATGGACAAGATGGCATACCTCCTCCTCGTGTACTAAAGGAGTGTGCCTCAAAGACATATGCGTTCCTTCCTTCCCTAATTCATCCCCAAAAATCCACACTTACCCTTCTTCTTGTACTGATACCTTGGAGCAGCCGGTCCCTTAAATAGGAGACCAATTTGGTCCTTCTCGCAAGCAACTGCTCAAGTGCTCTTACTTCTACTATCTCCAGTCCTCAAACTTCTCCTTAACTCTCACTTTCCTAAACACTTTGCATGATATACGCTTCACTTTAGATGACCAATACGGTATTTTGGTGAATATCTTTTGCAGTGGCCGCTCGACTTCTCTAAAGCATTTGACAAGCTGTGGGAAAAGTCTTTTGCTTTCTAAACTTCCTTCCTTTGGCTTTTCTGCTTCTCTCTGTATTCTGATTCAGTCTCATTTCCAGTCAATCCACTGTGACAAATGGAGCGGCTTCTCCCTCTCATGCCATCAACAGTGGTGCCATCCCGGGATGTATCCTTTCGTTCGCTTTTCTCTCTATACTCGATCTTTTACACGACCTCGAACCGAACTCACTCCTATACCGACCATTGCACTCACCATGATCCAGCTCACATTACTTCCTCATGTTACTCTGATACTCCCACTGATCATACCGTATATGGACCTGTGGAGCATCTCACAATAGGAAATCAACAGCCTAGGTATATTCGACGGTGAAATAAAAAAAAAAAAGAAACGCAATACTTTCCAATAAATCTTTTGTAAGTTTCACTTGTTTCCTTTGAACAAACAAGTACACTTCAGCCCTGGAGTAACATAGTAGTGTTAGACACAGCCATATTTTTCTCTCTAACTTGCAAATCCTACTTGATGAACGTGACACAACCTGACCCCAAAAAGCTGGGGAAGTGGGAGTGTTATACAGATGCTGCAGTTACTTTCTTCTGAGCGTCCATTCCGTTACTACAGAGGTCTTATTCGCTCCAGTATGGAGTGCTGTTTGCGCATTAGGGGGCGTTTCTTTTCCCAGCTTTTCCTCAGCCAGAGTGGAATCAAATGCTCGCTGCTTCAGTAACACGCCTGCTATCACGTCTCTACAATTATCCTTTCTGTTCGTTGTGACGTTGCTTCCCTCTCTTTATCTTCAGTTCTAAATCTATCATCTCGGACACCATCAGAGTAAGCTTCTGCGTGTATGAACTCCTTAGACTTGGGCCCACACGACGTAATATGTTACGTCCTCCCATAGTTTCTGTGTAGAGACCAGCCACATGAGGAGTAACCGTTATGATACTTCCTTCTCTTCTCACACAATGAAGCTGTGGATTTCTCTTCCTTCGCTAGTCTTTGCCTCTTTCTATAACTTTTCGAACTGTAAAACTCAGGTTCTAGAATTACAGGGGAGCTAAAATGAATCACTGCTGCATTCATCCTTTTTTTTCTTTCTTTCCATGTTCTTTTTTCCTTTCCTTTCATCCACATTGGCCTCGGCTGCATAGTGCTTTGCCCGAGCAATATCGGTTACTACAGCTACGAAACAAAAAAAAAATATATATATATATCCGAGTTAATCTCTCACAACGGCGGCTATTTTTTTCTCTTTTTTTTTTTTTTAAAGCGGAGTGTAAAGCGTGTGTAGATGGGCTCGCTCTAACTGGGACAGTCTGAGGCACCAACCCACCAACAATGACGGGCATCGTATATCATTTGCATACGGCATAATTTCACACGAGAGTAACACTCTTGTTTGTTCAACTTTAGGGTAAAAATTCACGCACTCACCAGCTACATCCGAGTGGTTTCAACAATAGCGGCGCTAAATTTACGTACAAACACAGCAACAATCATAAACTTGGCTAAATTTAACCCCAGCACAATAATGCCAACGCCAGCACAGCTGTTCCCAGCATATCAGGTCTGTATTTATCAACTCTTCCAAGAATAACTGGAGCCTTGTATAATTAGTCCTTCCACAAGTGACAGCAAGAAATATAGTATAATATCAGTATAATGAACATATCTGTGAGGACCCTCCGTGATTATGTTTGAACAAAGATACGGAAGTCAGGCTGTGTGGCGAGCAATGGTTGCTAATTAACACGACGTAAACTGTGTGGCTTTGAGTGAATAATTAGCGTTTCGCTACACAGCTGGTAAAGTATGTTGGATTTAATGGCGACCGACTCTGCTAGTTGGTCATTATGCCAGAACCTTTGGACGAATAACATCAGACTCACACAAAGCCAGTTCAGTATACAGTGGCGTCCACTTCCGCGGTGACGTCCACCTCCGCAGTGGCGTCCACTCCCGCGGTGACGTCCACCTCCGCGGTGGCGTCCACTTCCGCAGTGACGTCCACTCCCGCGGTGGCGTCCACCTCCGCAAAGACGTCCACCTCCGCAGTGGCGTCCACCTCCGCGGTGGCGTCCACCTCCGCAGTGGCGTCCACCTCCGCAGTGGCGTCCGCGAAGGCGCCAGGCCCTCACGTTTGGCCCCGACATGACGCTCGTGTGTGCGTCGGGTTCCACAAACGCTCCGGTGTCTGTCCCGTGGTTGTGTCTGCGTCTCCGTCGAGATCTGCTTAATGGATTTCGGGGTCTCTGTAGAGGCCGTGATTGTCCCAGTGTGCGTGTGTGTTTGTGTCCTCACTCGTGGCAGCAACTTGGTAATCTCCGAGTACCTAGGACCAGTCAACAATATGCATAATGATCACGTATTCAGCACAGGCTGACAAAGAATACTAAATTAACCCGTGGGGAAAAAAAAAACTAATGTAATTCTATGCGGACTGCGCTTTAGCACTTACGAGTCGTTTCGTGAACAATTCTCAGGCAAAATTCAACCCCTCGAGCACGACGATACGATCCTTGGGCACGATGGTAGGTACGGCCCTCGAGCACGACGGCACGATCCTTGGGCACGAGGGTGCGATCCTTAAGCACTATGGTACGGCCCTTGAGCACGACAGTACGATCCTTGAGCACGACGGTAAGACCCTTGGACACGACGGTACGATCTTTGGGCACGACGGTACGACCCTTGAGTATGATGGTGCGACACGTGAGCGTGAAGGCGTAACTTCTGACTTGATCCTGAGGACTTAGGTCTTGGGCCAGGCCATCATCAGCCGAACCCTCGCACGTACCATTTTCGACAATTATATGGAACTTAAAAGTGCATTTCGGAAATAAGCAAAACTAACCCTAGTGCATATATAGTATTGAAAATACCGTAGGAGCAGTAATTCATTTTCTAACTTGCTTGTATTAAGTATGAAAGTCCTTTTTCGCATGTGTATTCATGTACATAAACTGTATAAGACAACTTGCATACAGCAGTTAATGACCAGGTCTGGGATTGCTAGATCCAAGCAGCTTTATCCACCTTTATACCCGCGAACAAATAACGCCCACATTCCTGGCACACATAGCATGCATGATTCCGTGGAATATACTGTTGTTGGGGGGAGGATGACAGACAGAGAGACAGATAAACACAGAGCTGGAAATAGAGACGCCGATGGAGAGAGACTGGCAAATAATAGACACCGACAAAAGTGAGACAAACAAACACATTGGACAAACAGAATTATGCAGACTAAGAGACAGTCAGAACAACAGGTAGACAGACAGATAACTACACGCAGACAGGAGCGAAATAATGTTATAAACAGAAATGAAGACACGCTGACAGACGCAGACGCATCCAGACAAACAGACAGAGTGAGACGAAGTCAAATAGACAGACAAGAATAGAGAAAAAAGGTGACAGTGACAAAACCAGGTTGAGAGAGAGAGAGAGAGAGAGAGAGAGAGAGAGAGAGAGAGAGAGAGAGAGAGAGAGAGAGAGAGAGAGAGAGAGAGAGAGATGGAAAGAAAACAGAGATAAAATGACAAAAAAAAACGGTAATAATGCTGCTGTGTATTTCATTGCCCGCGTATTTTCTCACAGTTATACGGACTTTTACGGTGTTTACAGGACAAGAAATCCTCTTTGTATTGTCGATCGCTAATCCCGTGGACCGTGTTGTGCAGTTTATGATCCCTGGGACTAGGTTAGTGTGCTGCGGTCCCATCATCCCTCCATCCCAATGGGAAGTTATCACAATGAACCCACATTATATGTCAGGGTCGAGCCACGCATTGCTACACCACCGTCAATACCAATTAGCAATAACAACGATCAAATAATTGACGATTATAATGATCAGATAATCCGATTAATGGGAAACACCAGCTTGAAGTGAATTTGACAGGTACCGCAAATTATCGGGAGCATAACAGTGAAAAAGGTAAGTTGAATCTGGTCATTGCATGTCATTATCATGTTTACTCTTCTCTTTTTTGGGGGATCTAAATGTGAAGTTTGAAATGAGGTCAACCTCACTCCACTGTTCCTCCCCCCCCCCGCCGAATGAGGCCATCTCCTGCGTGAGAGACACACAGATGACCTTATGACCTTTGACACCGTGTTTAGATGGGAGGCCCTGACCTCGCGCAGGGGCAGGGATCCCGCCTGCAGGGTTACCCTTACAGCATCGGAAAAAGGAAAAGAAATTAATTCTCACTAAAAAACCCAAATATGACATGGGATCAGGTTGGTTACCTGACGACCAGATCAGATAGAGGTAAAATTTCTGTTTTAGCTCCCCAGATCCGAGACATAATAATGAAATAAAAATCTGCTTCGGCAACAGTATTCTGTGATATCCACTGGTTCTGTAGATACATTAAAAACCAAGAAATATCAGCCTCGCTTTTGACCACCAGCTATGGAAATATACCTCATAAGAATTTAACCCTTTTCCACTGCTCTTTAAGGCCATACAACTAACGGGAGTAGCCATGTGCTACAACAGAAGCGGAGTTGTATTACAACCTTCACAGGCACCAGCGGTCGTGTCCAGTATGAGGTATGAACGTCAACGCTGAATGAATATGTATGTCTAACTACATCCACCCTGACCTTTACAGCGAGTTAACGAGAATGAGGCAACTGCTGCCGTCACAGACACTCTAATGTACATCAGATGCTGAATTTATCATTTCACGAGAGTTATGAGAAAAAAAAAAAAAATTTTGCTTTATTTTCGCGGTGTAATCAGTTTTCTATGTCATCGACAGAATAGCTTATCCCGAAACGCCTGCGACCTCACAGTTCGGTTGGATAACATCGTTGCTCTTGTGACCGTAACTGCCTCCAGGTTCCGCTTGTCGTGTAGATACTACACGTGTCAGCTTTGGGGACGACAGCAGAAAGTGACGGTCTTTATATCGAGTGTCTGCATCTTTTCCCAGAGGATGTTTGGTCGGGATGCTTGATCGTGAGGGAGTAAACTGACAGATGATCTGGGAAGAGGGTGCAAGACTGTGCGGGTGTCGTGCTGAACGGCTCCTCTGCTCATATTCCACCTCAAACATTCATCGCGTGGCGAGATATCATGAGGCGAGTCTCTGCATCCCAAGCGTCGGGCTGCCACAAGGAGTGGCGGGGAGGGCGGGACACGGCTATATATGTGGAGTAATGACGTTCTTTTGTGATACAAATCCGCTACCATTTCCCCGACCAACATCACCAGATTCCCCTCTTCTTGCAACACTGTCTGACTATATCGTAAGCAATACCGTCGTGATAAAAACAAATTGTAGGAGATTTCAGCGATGGAAATTGCACGGCTCTCCGCAGTGCGTACTAGCAATGCGCAGAATTCCCCTCGACTTCGCCGAGTAAAAAAAATGAAAGCCATACGTTGCAGGGTAGGGGCAAACAGGGTAGACTATGAGGTACTTCTGAGAAGATGGTATGTGCGAGACGGCTGATTAGAAAGGTAAGGAGGAGAGGAAACCCGAGTTCCCGTCTCTAGTTCCAGGCAGTATAACATGACTTCCTCAAGGCGTGACGTACTACTCCTCCTCCTCCTCCTCCTCCTCCTCTTATTTCTCTTAAGGTTCCTGACGTGGGCGATGGCACGGCTCTGAGGACATCATGATTTGATCGGTTCCCAAAGCCGTCGGACAAGGGAGGGAGGACTCTGGCTTTGCGATCGTCTGGCACCAGACGATAGTCACCATATCCAGTTCATTCGGTAGTCATAGTTTCCTTCGTATCAGAACACAGCAACTACAGCAGGAGCTACGCGTAATATCTGATTGCTATAAACACACATGCATACCCCAATCAAAGGCTATAAAAGGTGAAAGGAATGAGGCGAGAGAAAGAAGAAAGTGATTAGGTTACCGATGGTGTTTGCATCTCTTTGTTCCATGGTTGTTAAAGTAGCTTTCAGTTCATCTTTGTTGTTATGTTCTGAGACCAGCAGGGAGCTCTGTGTGTGTGTGTGTGTGTGTGTGTGTGTGTGTGTGTGTGTGTGTGTGTGCGTACAGTCATCCATCTGCACGGTAAGGGAAGGGAGTTTTACACTCATGTTTGCTTCTTTGTTTCTTTGTTCAGGACTTGGTATTACCTTTACAGGAACACAACCAGGTAATTAAATGAATGCGAGGTACTGTTACTGAATAAAATTTCGTTGACCAACTTTCCCTGAAACAAAGGAATGAACATTAATCCTTCATAAAAGTTTTATTTGTATGTCTACGTCTCTGCATTGCTGGAATCTTAATACAAGAAGTTTCCTGTTCCAGTGAATCCTTTTCTCTCTCGCTATGTTTCTCTTTAGGAGTCGCTAAACCGAATATACATTTTCTAACGCCCAGAGAATCTACTTCAACTGAAGTATAGCCTGCCCTTTAAATTCCTACGGCATGTCAAGCTTTCGTTACAACGAAGTGTGTGTGTGTGTGTGTGTGTGTGTGTGTGTGTGTGTCCTTAAAGTTGAACCCGCTGGTAGAGGCGCGATTAAAGAGGAATTTGCTTGTACGTGTGTGGCTGACTACTGACACTAAGGTCAGTTATTGTGTGGACACACGATGCACGCCGAACGCGAGAGCTGATTAACAAACTGAATTTCTACATCTACTTTTCCCACCGATGTGGAGGATGGAGGCATGGCTACCGTCTTCCAGACGAACATCATCATATTTCAACACCAAGGTCACCCTCGTCAACCCTCGCCACTTTTATTCGTTACTGGGGCAGTATATCACGGCTCGGCGACACCGCTGTGAAAAATTGCCGGTATCTTGTGTGTCGCTATCGTGGCCACGACATCGCACGTTCCATTTCGGTCCTGGCCCATGACGTCATACCCTTCACTTATCACAGGACAATTGGTGCTCGAACAGAGAGGAACGAAGTTGCTCATTACGTGTATTTATCATTTTTTTTTGTTCCCCCAATCAGCCCAGAACGGGAGACACAAGAGTTTTAAACAACGGAACCAAGTGGTGAAGGTCACGCCTTTCCCTTCCCCACGTATCGTGCGTTTGGAAGCCACGAGGGTCGTCGGCCGCTTTGCCACCGACACGTGAAGTCGAGTGTTGTTGTTCTCTCTAGCATTAACCGGCGTGTAGCACAACACAAATAGGCGGTGTCCTATTTCCGTACACTGAAAGCGGATGGCAACTTCGTGGGCTATTTATAGCACCACGGTCGATGTTTGAAGATTCTTCCTCTCTGGAAGAGGCAGCAGCAGCACCCGGTTTTCCCTCTGTGTTTCTAGCCTCAGTCATGTGGATTCATCTAACCTCATGTTAATAGCCTCTTAAACCTAATTCTTAAGTCTATCAAAAAACACCTCACGTGACTGATGTTCTTCCTCTTGCACTGAGGTTTTTTTCTTAGTGGTTCATGACGACGGAGGTGCACTTGATACTCCGGAGCCTGCAAGAGGTTGCACCAAGAAGGAAAAGTCACCTTTGGTAAGCTGTGTTACTAGGAGTATAGTCTCGTCAAAAGAACTCGCTTCAAAGAAGTCGATATCTCCCACCTACTGGAAGTGCCTTGAATATAAACAAAAGTGACAAAAAGAGGCTACTTAGTTATTTACGAAGCCTTCTCCAAAAAATTCTCAAACTCTACAATGGAGTCAACAAGGGAGCAATTCTTCTTCCAACCTTCTTCATGCCTTCCTACATGACCTCCCCAAGACCCCGGCAAACCACCCCCATAAAAGTCCTCTCATATCCAGATGACCTCACAGTCACATCACCGCACCCTATCACCACACAAGCAACAACAAACAAGCAGAACAGAATCATACTATCAAAACACTGGCTTGCTTGAAACAGAATATTTCCATCCCACAGTAATCCACCATCTTAACCCCTGACAGCCATGAATTCAACTTCCACCCTTTTACGTACAACAATGAATGATCAACTACTTCCACTCAAGAGAACTCGAACCACATACCATAAACATAAGATATTGACTCTCCTGCACTACAAGCATCAAGACAGGCCATAAACAGAGCAAACGCCCTCGAAAACCCTGGTCCGCACCAATTCCGAACAAAATGATCCCTGTGTATCTTTGACAACCAATTCATCAGCTAGTTTCTCAACTGTGCTTCATCTGCTTGGTCATCAACCCTTTCAAAAGCAAGCGTAATAAACTACAAAACCGCACAAAAGAGAGCACCCACATACAACAACGAAACAAAAGCACTTCAAGTATAACCCCATGTCAAAAACTTGGGCACCCAGTTCTCGAAGCATTACTGGATGAGAGACGTAGAGGAACAACACAAAATAATCTCTGGGAGGGATGAGACTGCTGGGTTCTGCGAGGGAGGAGGGAAAGTACAATGAAAGGCAAGTAGACAGAAAGTTGGGTAAACGGTGCGCCAGACTGATTGTTGGGCAGGTAAATGGGTATCGCAAGAGCGCTGTATTGAAAACCAATGTTTGAAAGGCAACATCTCCCGTGGCATTAAACTGGAGGAACTTCATCCCGAGCAGAAGGGACGAGGAAAAAGAAAAGTTTGTTCTTCATAGCTCATGTAACGATACCATTTCACATTCATACCGAGGGGGGAAAAAAAATAAAACTCCGATCCCGAACAAATGGCGTATTTCCCTTCCAATCAAGTCCACAATACAGCAAGCCCGGGAGTTTGTTTATTTTTCGACGTCGCTGGTTGAATCTATGATTTAGGGGGAGCGACCCTGAGAACAGACGTCTCGCTACATGAGATGTAACAGTAGCTCTTGTAACTCCAGAAATTCACGATTAACAGAAGTATGTCTTACCACACTGATCAACGTTATCCAGATCTTACAAGTGAACAGCTGATACAAGTTTTCCAAATTCTGAACAAGTTCGAAAACGTAAGACACGAGGATATGTTTGAATTAATAGATAACTCGTGACTGGGACCAATGGAACAATGGAATCAAACTTAAGACTATAAGATGTTACAGTGATGTGAGGAGAAGTTTCTTTGCAAAAAAACGCGTGATAAAACACAGAAACAAGTTAAACAAATACAAAATATGTAAAATACCTTAAATAATCCGGTTACACAAACGTTTCATTAGTTCGGGTGTCTACGAAACATACTAAGTAGTCCTCTTTCTCATCCCAGGCCCTAAGAATATACTGAATTGCAGCAGAGGGTGGGACCGTGTGCTGAGTTTTTAAAGCTGAATTTTCTATTTCGTTCTCTGCGGTTTACTTCCACTCAGGCATACTTCACAGCTATATGGTTCTTTTTCCATTCTTTTTTCCTGCAGGCTGTTGCTGCTGGAAAATTTGGAAAGAGCCTTCTTACTGTTCTGTCCTTACCTCATCCACTTAGACGACAAACACAAGAGAGACAGGAGTAAGGAATAACCTAGACATTGGCTAACGGGCCTTTTTGTTGACTGTCTTTCCCATGTGTTGTGTCTCTCTTTATAACACAGGTCACAATGGACGAGTCACTCACCACATTACAACGGTCGAGGTGGACGAGTCAATCCTATTTGCCAAAACCTTGTTACCTGCTCTCTGCCTGATGACCCTCTAGGCCAACTGTCATCGCAGAGCCCGCTCCTGACGAAGGACCCCGTCCACCCTACCTGTTCTTGACAAGTGACCCCGTCTACCACGACTATCCTCGACAAGTAACCCCACCGGCCCCACTCGACTTGTCACCCTGAGCACATGACTTGTCAACGACTGGTGACCCCATCCACAGCATCTGTTCTGTTGGACACTCGCTGAGTGCGATTTTCACTACAGCTTTGGTAACGTACGTTTCACTGTTAATGGGTGGGTAAAAAGGTGGCAGATAGAGGAGTCACGCAGTGGATAACCAAGACTCAACATTCCTCATGAAGACGCTACTGTTACTGAGGCAGCTCGTGAGAGTCTAAAGACGTCAGCAATGCCGCTGACTTATGACCTGCAGCTGCTCATTCATCGTTGCACAACCCACCGATGTCTTCATGCTAACAACACTCACTACTATGTTCCTGTTGCAAAGACAGTGGGTGATTCAATTAAAGATGTTCTTTTAGGCTTTGCTCTTGAATATTCAGCAGTTCACCTCAAGTACAGGAAGTCGGTAATATTCAGAGATCAAAACATTTTTACATCTGTAGGAGCGGGGGCAATACAATGCTGGAGAGCATGAAACACCAGATACCTCTTTCGACACATCACCAAGAGGGGAGTCTAGTGGATGAGTGGCCACAGCATGGTGAACATGGATGGTCGATTGGAGTGTAGAAAATGTAACTGGATAATGGAACGATGTCTTGTTGCTTTCTGTGCGAGCCATGGTTATCCCTGCCTCTGATACAGACAAGCCCCCACAACACCGGAGCCCAGTACACACAAACAGGAGAGTGAGAGTCCTTTCAGGCACACCCAGAAATGGAGTTAATTAACTGTACTAGGAAAGAATGCGACATAAACCCAACTGATAACTTATAGTCTGTAATGTGCCGGAAGTGGGAAGTAAGAGTGAGGGAGGAGCCCCAAGGGCAACGTGGATATGGTGCAAACGGTGTGGTGAGATAACCGACGCCATTCGGATGTATGGATGAATCTTGTTCCAACCACGCCGGGTGTGGTGAACGAGGAGACAGATATTGTACTAGGATGGAGCAGTTACTGTAAATAGTGTATGATTTCTTCTTTTTATATTGAGACGGAACAGGCAAGTGAGACGCTAATCAAGGCCATCTCAAACGCTATATATATATATATATATCATTAAAATCATTCTTATGAGAAAACATTATAAAATCTTAACTGCAATCACCTAGGAAGAGTAAGGGATAATACGACTGAAGTACACAAGTGGACAAACGGGCAATAAAGAACAGACAATTATTTTATATTTGATAAGTATACAGGAAAGCAATGGTTTGGTAACAAAGATGATGAGTCGAACACCTTACCAAATAGTATAATAAGTGCATAAACTAGAGAAAGGTGGAAGTACAGATTGCATGGCTACGTGAGTGAATGGCTGGGTGTGAATAGGAACTGCCTGGCATGGGCCAACAGGCCTTGTACAGTTTCCTTCCGTCATTATGTTCGGTAATTTTACAGTGTCCGCCCCACTTATATCTTTTAGGTGAGCGATGCTGTGCGTCTCAATCTAATGAACCTAACCTAACCTAACCTAAGGGGTGAGTGTTCCTCGCACGGGGATTCTAAAAAAAAAAATCTATCGACTTGCGTAAAGTAGAAACTTCGTTCACCTCTGTGAGGCAACTGTAAAAATACCGGAAAACTTCTTATGATGACCTAAAAAGATGGACCTAACCCTTAGTATCCCGGAATCACCAGTAACATACTTGTCAAACAGCGCTCGAAGTATGAGGAAATTAGATGAAGCTTGACCATATAAGTCAATACGAAATAAGTAATCATGGTTCTTACCTTCCTCCACTCGGCAGGTGTAGGGCGACCATCAGCCACTAGAGACGAGCCTTTCAGGAGTTTTACAGAAGTTTTCCAAGTAATCACATTATGTCCACAGATCGTATGTATTTCTGAGCGTCAGAATTCACTCAGTCTTTTTACTATCACTGAACACTTCATGATATCCACAAACCACCTTGATTATCATAATCATAATTCAAATGTTTTGTTTATCAATATTTGTCATACTCTTCACCAACCACCGAGTCGCAAAACTGTTCATATATTTTTCACCAGCCACTTTATTATGCAATATTTTCACACTCATCCGTCATTATACGTACCAACATATGAACCATATTTACCGTTAATCATTTCATATTACGATATATCCATCATATTGTTCACCGGTCAGTGTATGTCACAATAACTTCACCGTACTGATTACTACCACTATATATACTCATATAATGTTTTGGTTTACATTCCATGACTCACTGTTAGGTAGAGTGGCGGCAGCCAGCTCTAGCGTAGCACCATTTCCAAGGTACACATGTTTACCTACGTATGTTGATTCAAGTCATACATACGCCATTTTCTAAACCGGTCAAATGAGCTCATAAACCCAAAATATTCACTGGATTTTTCTACAGGAATCTATTTCGATATTACCTGACACGTCTGAATAGTTTCTGATAAAGTTTCTTGCACGAGAATTTGCTTAGCGTATTTGCTCTCACAGCAGAACATTGATCTAACGCACAATACGGCAGTCTTGAGCGTATATCATGATCGCATTACTATTAACACCGTCTGCTCTTACACAATCACTGTAGCGTCATGACTTATAAAAGTAATATAATCACACATCAGCTGTATTACAATGCAAGTCCCACGTCTTCCATCCTAGGAGGTTATGGCAGAACTGACGGTGGTGACCTGGTCCTGAGATGTGGGGCTTCATGTAGTAAATGTCATAACAATCGGTTTAAAACGACCATCGAGCCAATAGTTTGGCTGAGTTATTGTTGACAAGCGAAAAAAAACGGATGCCGGGTGTCTCAATTTTTGCTGTAACTAATTTTTCTTTTCCTTTTCTTTTATACTTACAACGGCTGTCATTTGTCTTAATTACCATCGCCGGGTCAAACTTAAAATAATTTGATGTAGTCGACTGGTGGGCGGAGCAACGGTCATTTGCCAATTCAGCGGCATCGCGGTCGGTGTACCGGAGGCGGAGCGTCCCTGGCATGGAGGTGGGTCAGGTGAGGCCACACTGCCAACGCAGCGCTGGTGTACCTCATAACATGACGCAACGAAATAAAGAGTAAACTACATTAGGTACGTAGGCTCATATCAGGCGGATCTTAATCACATCCATCCATTTTTCACTCATGTAAAGTTGCAGACAAAAGCACAAAGCAAATTTGAATCCTCAAGGGAGTCTCTGAACCCCTGGTTTCCAAATTGCTAACGAAAAGAGTTTAACCTCTCGACAATTGTCATATTCCGCGACCTTCATCTTGATCACTAAGTGTTCCTGGGTTTTGTTAACAGCGTAGGTTGCCTGGTGTAAACACATTTTCAAGGAAGCACAATATGAGTAAAATCCTTTTCTTAAACAACAACTTTTCAATCTGTCGAGCTTTATCAAGTCGCATAAGGCCAAAACAATAGCGTATGTGATTGATAAAGCGGGGTTGGAGGGGAGGGGGATATAGAGGAGTGGTAGCTTGGTAATCGTACGATGGGTTGAGGAAGGGGGAAATGTGATGAGTAGCGTGGCAGGAGAGCGGTATGGTAAGATGAGGTGACGAAGGGGAAGGTGTAGGGGCAGCGTGGCAGAAGGAGAGTGGTAAGGGAAGGGGGGGTGGTGTAGAAGCAGTCAAGTGGGAACGTTATGGAGAGCAATGACGGAAGGAGACAGCAAGGAGGAACAGAGATTAAGGAAGATTAAGAAAGGAGGATGTGTGTAAACAAAGGAGAAACATAAGATGAGTGGTGGGGTAGACATGGTAAGCAAGGCGTAGGTGATGGGAGAGAGAAAAGTCAAGGAGAAGGAAGATAAAAAAAAAAGTTAGGGAAGGGGAAGGGGTAAAGTGTGAATGAGAGAAAAATGTTGGGGAACGTGGGGTGAACTTGATAAGCACTGAGGGAGGAGGGATATTGTGAGAGCGGACATTATGGAAGGGGAGGGGAAGAATAGCAGGAGGTCACTCCTGGTGGTACATAAGTCTTCTTAAGTCTTTACGTTTTCCACTGCAAACTGCCCGCAACAGGTGATGCTTTATCATGCATTTTTTTTCTAACAGTTCTCAGTGCAAATATCAATCATTTTGCTCTGAATACAAAGTGTTAAGCTTTGTTAACTAATATGTCATAAAACATCACTTGATCTCACTCCACTGTTTTCTGTTATGCATGTTTGAGAGCAAGAAAAACAAGATTTTTCTTTATATCTTTTCATCTATTTGAGAACCTACTGACCAACACAGACAAACACGCTGTCGACAAAAGGTAGTCAGCGTCGTCAGTGTGATTACTTATTGCTAAAGGCAGCGTCACAGTGGGACATCCCGTGTCGATTGTCTGACTTGTAGCCGGTTTTTCATAAATGTGCGTACATTTCGAGGCCCATCGAGCATTGCGAAATAGTTCGTCTTGATCCCCTAAGTTTTTATCATTTTACTTAGAGCAAATTTTCCCTTAAATGAAATACTCGGTAGCTCAAAATAATTGATTGTATATCAATAATACAGTTTAATTAGATGATTTCTATAATATGGGATCCACATTAATTATATCAACCTTGATCATAAAAACACTTTCGCTATGGCCTTCGTGGCATTCACTCCAGCGTAGACACCCTCGTCTGAGGAATGCCTTATTGCAATGATAACGTCCTATCGTTGAGTTGAGACATCAGAGATCCTAAGGACGTGACGAAGTCAAGGAAGTGGAAGGCGAGCTATATTATACCGCTGACGCTCAGAGAAGAATTCTCTGAACTCTCTTATGTCACGTTTATGAAATGTAGTTTTAGTTTCTCTTCGCGCTAACCATGAACGCACCCAAATACGCTCTGCAGCACGCCTGGCTTTTCTATACTCACAGACACAGCCTTAAAACTTAGCGCCATGTTTGTTTATGTTGACAAGAGGAAATGGCTGGCCCGTTGGTTCTGTTCGTGTGTGACGGAGCGTCAGGGGAGGGGGGGACGGAATTCAGGAAACTAAAGCAAGGAACAGACGCCAGAAATTAACGCCTCTTTAAATAAAGGCAGTTTGGTGATCGGCCTAAATGTTTGTGGATGCGTGTCTTGTGTCATATCCTTGCCGATGTGCGAAGCGTTGGCAGTTATTGCCCTTGTCGTGGTGAGCAATAGCTGACTCAACTCCCCAGGAATCACGGTCTTCCATTTGCAAAAAAAAAAAAAATGGACTTTGAATATTCAAACATCAAAAATGATAAAATTCACGTAATAAAGTATTCGATATTCAATAGCTTACAGAATACAGAATATCTGTTTTGCCCAGTGAAGAGTACAGGTAAACAATGAATTCTTGCACAAGATAGTTAAATGATAATAATAATCATGATGACTACTAATAATACTACTGACAATAGTGATGATAATAACAGTGAAGAAAGACAATTGAGATACATTTTTGTCGTAAAGCGAATGAAATTCAAAACGTGAAAAAACATTTGCAGTAGCTCCTACGAAGACGACAGAGTCATGAGATGGAAGTACGACGATCACTCGTTACTGATCCAGTTGGTGTATTTTTACGACGAATGGTTGACGCAAATCTTGATTATCAGAAGCAGTTATGGTATCACAACATCACACGAAATACGGGCAGTGTTGTGAAATTCACAAAACGCCATCAGTATGTCATGTGCCGCATGAAATTCGGTAATATTTATCCTCGCGGAATAGATATGTTTTCCTGGTACGTTATTGTGAATCGCTGACGGCCCAAAACTTCGAGTGAGGCTAGCGTTACGCTGCCTATTATTTAGTCAGGAAAGATAGACGTCTTCGCCATGGGATCATTATCTGAATATTCTAACGTGATCGAGGCAGATTAAGGAAGTTCACGTCTCCAACGAGAGTATACGTAACCGATCGATAGCCAGTACAACCAAGCCCCGCCCACCGACCAACGGACGTGTACACCACCTCCTCCCGACCTTAACTTTTGTGATACGTCGACAGCGCCAATCCCGTCATAGCGTAATTGCTTCGTTCAAACAGTTAAGAAGACGTTTAGGAAATACCATTAAGAAATTACGTGGAGCCAATTCGTGGTCTACGTCACTCAGGGGACGAAAGCCTCAATCAATAACCCCACTAACGTATGTGCGTGTACCCGCTCACCGGCTGGGTCTCAGCTGCCAACAAGCTTACGAGATGGTTTGCTTTGATCTCACTAGTCTGCAGCTGTCACATTATACCATGTTAATAAGTACGGCTAGACACACACACACACACAAATATATATATATATATATATATATATATATATATATATATATATATATATACCATAGCCAGGTGCCCATTTTATAGACCAACCCCCTAGGGGTGGATGAACAGCTGGGAAGACTGTGGACCGACTGCTGAAACCAGGATTCGAACCTATGCGCTTGAACTTGGGCGGCCCGTGAATGCGTCACCGTCAGGAACATTAACCGCTACACCGCGGGAATCCTGAAGGTAGTAAGAATGATTATATACGGGAGAGCCGAAGGGGTGTGCTCAAATGATTTGGACATATGGAGAGGATGACTAAGAGGGGTCTAACTGATGGAATTGGAGGGAACAAGGTAGAGGGCAAAACCAAGGAGAAGGGGGGAAGGATGGAGCGAAAGACTTTTGAGTGTTAAGAACCTGGACATGTAGGAAAGTGTGAGACGTGCAACGGACAGACGGTGCGACCTTCGAGCTCAACGATGCAACCCTTGAGCATGACAGGTGTCACCCTCAGGTATAATGGCGTGACCTCTGACCTGACCTTAAGGGTTATGTCACCGATCACATCATCATACTCTATTCAGTGGGTTGTACCGTTGTGCCCAAGGGTCGCACCTTCGTGCTGTAGGGGTTATATGAGAGCAAATACATCTGGGCAACATTGTTATGATAAAGAGATGAGTTTACATCAGGGGATGTGTGTGTTCAGCGTCATCATCGTGTCTCATATATCATCGAGAAAAATCGCTTCTTAAAACATGTTCTTACCAGTCACTTCCACGTGAACGTCACAGGGCAAGAACATCCCATCATTAATCTATAATTCGTGAACACCTCGCTTAAAGGGACTTAACTTGTACAAGTTCCATGGTACAATTCAACTCTCTTCACAACAGTCCTCTTACCAAATTAGAAACGATAGTTATTTTCGTCGCAATTTTTTTTCGTATGATGAGAATATCCCCTTTGAAGTTAACTGTAAAGATGACCTTCTGTTTAGGACACACTATCAACCGTCTGCTGTACAGTGTGGGTCGTGACCTGGCTCTGCTTTTTAATGGTATAACTTGCGGTGTTTGAGAACGACGTGGTTTACAACGGCTGTCGTAAGAAATCATTCATCTGCAAAATAATTCTGGCAGAGACTTTGATAGACGATATACATCTTCGTTCCGGCAGCCTGCAGAAGGTGATGATGTAATCTGAAATGAGGTAAGCATCCGGAAGTAATAATGAAATAGCATCTGATATAAATGTCAGGTGAGTAGTATATTTACAGTGCTTTGATGTTGCATAACAGGCAGCTCACACGCTTCTCTTGCAGTGAAGGCAATAAATTCACGTATCACAAGAATACGACCGCTGACAAGTATGTGTGGCATCTGCATGCCAGATCCAACACTTATGAGAATATCCTTCTTTTACTCGAGGTTCAGTATATGGATAGCGACAGGTAACCTACTTTTAGAGCAACTTGCCTCATCACTTGCCCAATCGTCAGGGGAAAAGTGAAACCTAAGCAGTTTACAGTTAAACTGGAGGCCGAAAAAAAAAAAATCTGAATATACAAGATTATCGCCGAGACCCTGGTGAACACATGATCATACGGCAGGGGGCACACCAACCCTGTGTGCCTAGATTAGGTTCATTTTATCGCTCTTGTGTGAGATGACGCTTCCTAGCGTTTCCACAGTTGGTCGACATGGATGCAGCTGACCAAGTAGCAAGCGAACCTGTGAAGTCTGTGAAGCACATACGGTATGCTTTATAAGATCTCATGTACTAGGCTTTCTAGAGACTTGGGCTTACAGCCAATATTGCCCTTGCTTAGTCGATGCGAAACATTAAAGACTGAGCAGCACAACAGCCATGGTAACATTAACATCACTATATACCACGATGGATTTAACTAATGCCAACAGCATCATATTCATTAAGCCACATTATAAACCACCTACAGTCACTCATCAGATGTGTTTCAGATTCGGTTCGGTTGGTTTTGAAAAGTTATGTGCATCAGAATTTTTCGATTTTAGTTAAGTCTCGAGAAAATATGAAGTACTGACAGGAATTACCTTAGTTGATAACTATCTTTTTTTCCCGGTGATGAGAACTGATTGGTCCCCAAGGGGAAATATGTGCAACAGCTTCGTTCTTTGAGTCGCTGGACTCTAGTGACGTTACAGTCCCCGAGGACAACCATTTCTCGATTGCAATGGACGCTCATTGATCAATATCACAGTTGTCTAGGGAAGGAGCCGTAGCAAGACAAGGGCTCCGTGCCAGGGTTAGACCTGACGAACCTAAGTAACAACAGCAGTTGCCATTCAGCTTCACTGGCGTGTTGACTTCGCTAGCCGTGTAGTGTCGACTGTTTCTTCAGATGATCGTTGGTAAAAGACTAACCCGCTGATGTCTCAACTATCGGGCGTAATATGAACATCAGGTGGATAAGAAAGTGTATGGTAAAGTTTCTGGCGAAGGTAATAGCGTACATCGCTCTATAATAGCGACACTCGTGCATGCCAAGACACATGTTGACACGTCGAGTAAAGCTGCTGGTGAGACACCTGCGCTTGGATTCCTGCGTTCTGAACCAACTGATGTTTCCCGCTTTAATTTCATGGGCAGGGATGGCGCGAGGGCCCTAGGGTAGATCAGTGGTCAGTCACACCAATACTGATTATCCATTATGTAGCCTCTCCATGAGTTATTTGCCAGCTGGCTCGGCCAGAGCCCCAGAGCGAATAAGCAATGAATCTTCTAATAGGTAATGTCATGTTATAATCATACAAGAGTGAATACACCAGTGTTACTAAGAGCACAAGAAGCATTTCAGAGAAACATTACCCCGATATAACCGGTCAAAAAACTTGCAACGAGTTATTAGATTTATATTCAAAATCATGTCGTAAAACAAGAGTGTTGGAGGGGCAGCTGTGAGTGGTAGTGGCATGTGAGCTCTGAGCACAGTGGTGGTAACGGTGGTGACTGTGGCGGTGAGGGTAAAAGTGAACGAGAACTGTTTAGATAAAAGATATGGCGTCATCAACAGACAGACAAGGGCGGTATGCACAGCTTGTGGGGTGGAAGAGCAAATTGAATTATAGAAGCAAAATATATAGCACAAGAATATGATTTTTTTTTTATAACAACTCCACTTGAATTTGCATAACTATAATGCATGACTTTATTACAAAGCTACGCAGTTTTTTCAGCAAACCAAATCACTTTTCTTAGAACAAAATCTGCGCCATACATCATAAACACATTGCACATCGAGAAATTATTGCTATGAAGAATATCATTCAGACCACGAGAAAGTACCTACGGAGCGAGAGATTCAGTCAATGTTTGAATAATGTTTGTGCTCGTGTTTGAACGACATTGTTCCGGTACGCTTCGGGTTCACATTAATGGGGAACAGAGTTTGATATCAAACGCGGTCATTAAGGCTGAGCATTGAAGGCAGCCTAGAGTTGATCGGGGTCGTACGATGAATTGATCCGGCCACAGACAGAGAGTGGTCTTAGTCCCACAACCTGAAGCAGCAGTGGGAATAGCACTAACAGAAGCAGCGTGAAAACCAGCGGTATCAGAAGCAGCTGCAGCTGTCTTGCTTGGTTCATCTGAGCCTGTCTCATCAGGTCTTCAGTACAGTGAAGTAGGCGAAGTAGGTTATTGCTCTCGGTTAACGCCTAGCGGGATTATACTTTCTATAGTCGTTCCTAGTCTTCTCCAGGTCTCCGGGTGACTGGACATAAAGCTGGTAACATCTTTCCAGATTCTTGAGTGACGGGGGACGGGTTTACAGGAGGAGATGAGAAATTTAGGAAGACTTTCTTGGATGGTTCGTGGGAGTGCGGTGTGGGAGGAGTAGGAAATCAGAAGTGTTCCATCATCAATCAAGCCAGATGTGTCTGGGTTAGTTCTCGCATAAGAGAAATATAATTCAATTCCATATCATTTCTTATTGATGATTAATAGAATGAACTGAACCAGTCTGGATGTAAAGTAAAAGAACATTACGTACAGCAAGTACATGACTTTTCTTCCCCCTAACAGGACATTGGTCTCAAATATGTTAATTTTTTTTTCTGAGGAATTTTGATGCACAGCCATATTTAGTTAAGATTAATCATGACTTTAGCAATATGATTACTTGTAACACGAAAGGAAAAAATGTTTTCCCACTGTATATTGCCTCCCGAACGAAAAGGATTTGTTATAACGTGCCCACCAAATTAACGGGCGGGGGTTCGAATCCCGGACAAAGCAGGCCACCCAATTGTTCATCCTCCCTCTTGGGGCTGGTCTATGAATGGGCACCTGGCCTAAGCTGGGGGAGCGCATGTGTGCATATGTGAGGTTAAGACATGACATATATGCAAGGACAAGAGACGACGCAGCACCAGTGTAAACCTCCCTCCTCGTAACACACACACACACACACACACACACACACACACACACACACACACACACACATATACATACATACAGACACACAGGTAGGTAACCTTGGAGGTATAAGCCCTCATAATAACGGCAATATAGACGCCGGGACAATGGCGTAGACATAATTAACTCCGTGATTTGTTGCCTGATGGAAGATGCTGTCTTTGTTTGCCTTTAAGGGTCGTACTTCCTGCCTGGTTCCCTGACGTCAGGTCGTACTCCCTGCTCGCTTCCTGCCTCCACCCCTAGCGTCAGGTCGTACTCCCTGTCCCCTCCCTGCCTCCATCCTTGACATTCGGTCGTACTCCCTGCCACCATCCCTAGCATCAGGTCGTACTCCCTGCCACCATCCCTAGCATCAGGTCGTACTCCCTGCCACCATCCCTGGCGTCAGGTCGTACTCCCTGTCCCCTCCCTGCCTCCATCCTTGACATTCGGTCGTACTCCTTGCCACCATGCCTAGCGTCTGGTCGTACTCCCTGCCACCATCCCTAGCATCAGGTCGTACTCCCTGCCACCATCCCTGGCGTCAGGTCGTACTCCCTGCCACCATGCCTGGCGTCAGGTCGTACTCCCTGCCACCATGCCTGGCGTCAGCAGAGAGATCCAACACTCTCTTCATTCCTCTCGATCCTTTGTCCGCTCCATTTGCTTATTTTCTTTTTCCCATTTTCGCGGTTGTCTTCCTCTCTACTCTCTTTTGCATCGAAGACTTAGCCTTCACCCTCACTCTACTGTCTCCATATATATATATATATATATATATATATATATATATATATATATATATATATATATATATATATATAGCCTCAAATTGTTGATAATGCCATCAAAATCTACCATCAAAAGCTAATGGAAAACATATAGCAAATACTCATATCTGTGGTGACAGCGTATGAACGTATGAAATGACGTTCGCTTTATCTGTACAAGTGAGAGATGAGAGGTGCTCAGTATGTCTCTATGTTCTTGGTCTTGTATCTCATCGCGCTCCGATGGCCTGGAAGAAGAAGCCATCAGTATCCCCTCTCGTGTATCAGGTACATTCCCATACGTGCGGGAGACATCTGTGGAACGGTATGTTTTGAGCGCGGCGAGAGAGAGAACACTAAGCCACTGAATTATATATGAATTATAAATCATTCTTACCCTCATCCCCTGGGGGGATATACGGTGATATAAGCTGTCCGTCACTCTGTATGTCTATGTCCAGGGGCTGAAGGATTTCGCCTGGTTGTGACGGAGAGAGAGAGAGAGAGAGAGAGAGAGAGAGAGAGAGAGAGAGAGAGAGAGAGAGAGAGAGAGAGAGAGTTCGGTCAGGCTGAGTGCCTTTATGCTGCTGTACCAAACACTTATCTCAACTACCTGCAGATCACTTTAAACAAGTAACTTCGAGAATGTTCCTGGTAACTTGAGACACCCACTGCTGCCAGATCTGTTCGAATCGACCTAAAGTAACACGTTCAGATCATCCGTCTGTCAGCGACCTGACTGATGCAGCGATGGTATTTCTCTTAAAGGTTACCTTGGTATTTCGTGGTGTAGTAGCTGACGTAAGGGAGAGGAGCTAGCTGGTTTGACTGACTGATAACACTACCGATCTTTCTCTGATACGCGACGGAGTCGCGAGTTTTTAAGGGAACAACAGCACTGTATATGGCATCATCTCAAGTCGAATTGATTCTGGCTTAGGTATGGGAGACAGGCCCGTGTGGGAGTAGTTGAAGGAATGATAGCGGGGTTAGACTAGGGTGTTGGCTGGCCGAGGGGTAAATATTTTAGTGTCTGTAGCCGGAACAATGACTCCCGGAGCCTCAGGTGAACGTTAAAGCGGATTAATGAGAACAACTGTTACCCCACACGGCACACACGTACCGTTCTCCTGGTGCCACTTGATATAGTGTTTTTCTTCCTCCTGAAAGAACGTTCCGTGTAATGTTCTACTGAACATCTGGGGTTTTACTAGACAGAGATCGTCACAAAACCGTCGAAGGTACAATTGGGTGATAGAGAACCACTCTTCTGCTCTCGAAGAAATGTCTGTATTGTACTATTACGGTGCAAGGTTCACTTGGTGTCTTGTCTTCTGTCAGGTGATCTTGTCAACTGTACTGTTTTGTAATATCTTACCTGAAATATTCAGCTGTTGTCGTGTGTTGCATTATGTAGGACGATTCCTGTATGTATGTGGTAGCAATAAACGCCTCAGGCATAATGGGTATGATTGCACGAACTGATCCTCAAGGGCGAGAGTGAAGTCAAAGGCCAGAACGTCATAGCCAAAAGAAACTTTCTCTTCAGTACGACTATATCCAAATGATACAGCCTTGTAATAAATCTCACGTTGTAGAATATATATATATATATATATATATATATATATATATATATATATATATATATATATACATATATATATATATATATATTTGGTCGTCATTTCAACACGTAAAATTCGTTTTCTGTGCTCTATATTTCGAGACCCCGTCGCGTCGCCCCGCTCACCACCACAATGAACCTCAGGCAAAGGTCAAGGTTTTGCCGTTGATGCATTGGTCCTCGTTCCCCCGTACGTTACAGCGCACCATGGGGGAAAGTTTGAGCTCAGAGTTTTAAGTAGGGTGAGGCTCAGTGTGCTCCCACCCACCACTGCTCACCAGCCGAGGTAAAATAGGCGTAATGTTAATAAAGTCGATGAAGATGGTGGGGCAGCCTGGTAGACATGTTAAATGCTAGTGGATAAATGATTATGAATATGAATATTTCCTTCCTTCATTTTATCTTTCACACACGCTTGCCATCTCCCGCGTGAGTGAGGTAGCGTCAAGAACAGATGACAGAGCCTTAGAGGGAAAATTCCTTACTTGGCTCCATGCTCTGTCCCTTCTCTTGGAAAGTAATACAGAAAGGGAGGATTTCCAGCGACCTGCTCCCACCCCTCTTAGTCGCCTTTTACGACACGCAGGGGATACCTGGGTCAGTCTTCTTTCTCCTATATCCCCAGGGATATATATATATATATATATATATATATATATATATATATATATATATATATATATATATATGAAGTCTGTTGGGGATGAGAGAGCTTGGGAAGTGAGTCAGTTGTTGTTCGCTGATGATACAGCGCTGGTGGCGGATTCATGTGAGAAACTGCAGAAGCTGGTGACGGAGTTTGGTAAAGTGTGTGGAGGAAGAAAGTTAAGAGTAAATGTCAATAAGAGCAAGGTTATTAGGTACAGTAGGGTTGAGGGTCAAGTCAATTGGGAGGTGAGTTTGAATGGTGAAAAACTGGAGGAAGTGAAGTGTTTTAGATATCTGGGAGTGGATCTGTCAGCGGATGGAACCATGGAAGCGGAAGTGGATCATAGGGTGGGGGAGGGGGCGAAAATTTTGGGAGCCTTGAAAAATGTGTGGAAGTCGAGAACATTATCCCGGAAAGCAAAAATGGGTATGTTTGAAGGAATAGTGGTTCCAACAATGTTGTATGGTTGCGAGGCGTGGGCTATGGATAGAGTTGTGCGCAGGAGGATGGATGTGCTGGAAATGAGATGTTTGAGGACAATGTGTGGTGTGAGGTGGTTTGATCGAGTAAGTAACGTAAGGGTAAGAGAGATGTGTGGAAATAAAAAGAGCGTGGTTGAGAGAGCAGAAGAGGGTGTTTTGAAATGGTTTGGGCACATGGAGAGAATGAGTGAGGAAAGATTGACCAAGAGGATATATGTGTCGGAGGTGGAGGGAACGAGGAGAAGAGGGAGACCAAATTGGAGGTGGAAAGATGGAGTGAAAAGGATTTTGTGTGATCGGGGCCTGAACATGCAGGAGGGTGAAAGGAGGGCAAGGAATAGAGTGAATTGGAGCGATGTGGTATACAGGGGTTGACGTGCTGTCAGTGGATTGAATCAAGGCATGTGAAGCGTCTGGGGTAAACCATGGAAAGCTGTGTAGGTATGTATATTTGCGTGTGTGGACGTGTGTATGTACATGTGTATGGGGGGGGTTGGGCCATTTCTTTCGTCTGTTTCCTTGCGCTACCTCGCAAATGCGGGAGACAGCGACAAAGTATAAAAAAAAAAAAAAAAAATATATATATATATATATATATATATATATATATATATATATATATATATATATATATATATATATATATATATATATATATATATATATTGGAAAGGATCACAATTTTGCGCGTGATCAAGATATTCCTATGAGTCCACGGGGAAAATGATGCAAGTTAAGTTCCCAAGTGCACTTTCGTGTAATAATCACATCATCAGGGGAGACACAAGAGAGAAATATAAGTCAGTTGATATACATCGAATAGACGAAGATAGGACGCCATTTGGTAAACATGCAATTGTCCAAGACATACAACGAGCGTTCATAAACTTATCATTTTACAAATTTTATTGCTGAAAAAATTTGTAAAATGATAAGTTTACGAACGCTCGTTGAAACGATGTCTTGGACAATCGCATGTTTACCAAATGGCGTCCTATCATCGTCTCTTCGATGTATATCAACTGACATACTTCTCTCTTGTGTCTCCTCTGATGATGTGATTATTACACGAAAGTGCACTTGGGAACTTATCGTGTTTCATTTTCCCCCTGGACTCATAGGAATATATATATATATATATATATATATATATATATATATATATATATATATATATATATATATATATATATATATATATAGATATATATATATATATATCCCTGGGGATAGGGGAGAAAGAATACTTCCCACGTATTCCCAGCGTGTCGTAGAAGGCGACTAAAAGGGAAGGGAGCGGGGGGCTGGAAATCCTCCACCTCTTATTTTTTTTTTAATTTTCCAAAAGAAGGAACAGAGAAGGGGGCCAGGTGAGGATATTCCCTCGGAGGCCCAGTCCTCTGTTCTTAACGCTACCTTGCTAACGCGGAAAATGGCGAATAGTTTAAAAAAAAAATATATATATATATATATATATATATATATATATATATATATATATATATATATATATATATATATATATATATATATCTTCCTACTGTTTATCGTATGTGATACCAACATCCTCCCAAACCTAACCCACCCACGCACTGTGTTACTTTCACAACAAAACACACTCGTTCCGACTGACGCATTGCACCAGGTGTTTGCTCACAAGTGTTTCATTGGTGATGCAGGTAAGCAGCATTGAAAAGTCTTGGCATATAAATCCGTCCATCGATATCCCCTCACATCAGTGTACACATGAGCTAAGACGTCCAAATGACCCGTATCATACATTCCTTTTATATCGGTACGTGGTAGTTATGTATGGTTAACGAACATGGTACGATCATCAGACTCAATGACCATACAGCAGTAGGTGACCATGAAGCCCAACATGATACAGACAATACTTCCCCTCAGGTAATAGTATTATTCAAGTGGAAATTGTTTGCTTTTCTCAAATGCTCACGACCTGTTCTGCCACAAGAGGCTTAATATTTGGATCGTCCTGAGGTTCATGTCGTGTTCATCTTCCATTTTCATCCGCCTTGTTCAGATGTTCACAGGACAAGTGAACGGTATAAAAATCCTCTCAGTCATAAGTCCGAAAACCTTATCCGCAGCAAACAAGGCGGGGCAACTGTAGCCTCATCTAAAACGATGGTGGGATGGATCTTGCAAACCTTCAAAACAAAATTGAAAGAAAACCCAGTGATGACGCTTTTCACCCGCTAATACCCTCACAAAGAGAGTAATGCCGTGTACTAACATCGTCATCCTACGAAGGGGCCGAAATCGCAGAGCTAGGAACCGTTCTGAAAATCCTTCACGGTCGTATTGATACGCTCGAGGAGCTGAGAGCTGTTGGGAAGACTGAAATCAGTGAGGCTGTGCACTGGCATGTAGGCGGGAGGGGTATGCCATCATGCACACCTGGAATATCATAGAAGGCAAAATCCCAAACCTACACTCAAAACTACTCTCTTACAAGCAAGACAGGCATGGAAGACTGTGTCATACTTTCACTATAACAAAAGGTACGATAAGCACAAAAGGAGAAAATAATTTGAACATTCGGAGCCTGAGGGCATTAGTAATATAATAGGGTACACGGTGAATGTAACAGACCAGCCGGGGTGAGGTCGATACACGGTCCTACGGGGCGCAGTTTCCAACAGCCTGGTCGACCAACGTCCTAGCTCGGCAGCTCGTACCCAGCCCGAGCTGTGGGGGTAGAAGACCTCCGGAATCTACACAAAGTAATCTCTAGGTAAACCAGCTACAAACTATAGTCATAACACTTCTTTAGCGAGGAATACGGTAAACTCCAGACACAACGCTGCTACAGAACAGCTGGGAAATCAAAACTTTTGGCAATACCTATAGGAATTTCGCTCAAATTTTTCAGTCAAGTCTTCACAGCGTCGGTGAACGTCGGAATATAAATAGATCACCTCGGCAGTGCGCGCTCGCGAAACTAGATTACGACGATTCTAGAGCGTAGCGAAAACTCTACTTACCATTGTTAAGCATTTCCAGCCTCCCCGAAGCTCGCCTGCTTCTCCAAATGCATATGAGAACGTGAGAGTGAATCCCACACAGATGGAGTTAAATTGATCAGCAACCCGAGACCCGTCATTCTTAAGACTCAATACATCCCAAAGTATCGCCAGGAATACATATCATCCAACACTGGTATATATACGTGTGTATATATATGTATGTATGTATAGATATATAGATAGATGAGTTTGGGATGTAGATAGATGAAGATAGATATGACAGAAAAAGAGACACGTGTTTAGATAGGCAGACTTATAAGAGTATTTGGTTGAAGATAGTACGAGGGATGATAGAAAGATAAGTATCTATTTGTCTATCAGTCTAGCTGTATCTTCTTTTTTCATGTCCATTCATTTATTCATCTGACTATGATTTCAATTTTTGATATACACGTATATATATATATATATATATATATATATATATATATATATATATATATATATATATATATATATATATATATATATAATGAGCATTATCAAGTCTGGTCAAATCATATCATTAAACCATACCTTAAAATTTAGAGAAGGTCTGCCAGAGGCTCTGCTAATTATGACTCAGGATATAACCCAGTGAAACGGCAGGAGATTTGTCTCCTCCCCGGCGCTCATTATCGAAGACGTTAGGGATAAAGGCAGAGGCTTAAGAGGCTGCAGCCGTCGACCTGACTAATGGCCTGGAGGTGCAGTTGAAAATTGAGACACGAAATGTACGGGAAACTGCGAGGAGCAGAGCCGAGAAGGGCTGATTCCTACAAGTGGCTGACCGTCTCTTGAGTTGCTTCAAGGAGAAGCTTTCGGAGGGATACAGCTGTACCTGATGTCCGGGGGATGTTGGTGTAGGATGACGACTGTAGCTGATGGAACATCCATGCTCACTTATATTCTAGATATCTCCAAGCTTTTATCTTTTAAAAACGTCAACCATTTTTTATGACAATCTGTACATCAATAAGGATTGGGTGTAAGACATGGAGACTTGTCATAGGTAAATGTAACCTTATCCATAGCTAGTCTGCATATGTCATTTCTCTTCGTTACGTCTGCAGCTTATAAGAGACGTGAGAGATACCATATCATTTGCTTTCTAGAAAGCCTGACATTTACAGACCAATTCGCAAAACGCCTGTACAGATGTGAAGAACTGATGTACTGTCCGGATAAACAACCTAACAACAAAAATCTTATAAGACAGCATCTTAAAGATGTCTCACCGTCATATTGCTCTGTGTCTGCCATTTTACCGGGATCGTTTTGAGTCGGAACTGAAGTGGAGATAACAATGATAATAATGATAATGCTATTCTGCCGCTGGCGTGCCTGGGTCTGTACCGCAATCATTGGTAGTATGATCTTGCCTCCCCGTGCGTATGTCTTGGTATAACACACTAGTTGTGTTCGTTAATACATTGACTTTGTTCGCGTCTTTAAGCGGCAGTTTGATCAGACTGTCAAACTGTTCATCTATCTCTTCAGAGGTGAGCCACAAAGGGATATATGGCGAGGGCTGGGGTGTATGTACAGACATATCTATTTGTTAATATGAAAAAAGCTCCCTATCCACAACCAGGGTCTACATGCCCTGGTTCAGTCCACTGGCAGCACGTCGACCCTAGTATACCACATCATTCCAGTTCCTTCTATCCCGTGCACGCCTTTTACCCTCCTGGATGTTCATGCAAAAAAAAAAAAATTTTCTTTCCATCCTTCCCTCTCCAGTGTGATCTCTCCGTTCTCCCTGTTCCCTCCACTTCTGACACATATATATCCTCTTTATAAACATATCCTCTTTACATGTCCAAACCATTTCAGCACACCTTCAACCTTCTCAACCACACTCCTTTTATTAACACACATCTCTTAACCTTCATTACTTACTCCATCAAACTACCTCACACCACATATTGTCCTCAAACATTTAATTTCCAACACATCCACCCTCCTCCGCACAACCTTATCAATAGCTAATGCCTTGCATGCATATGATACTGTTGGAACTACTATCAATTCAAACATAACTATTTTGCCCTCAAATGACAACGATCTCTCTCTCCACATATTCTTTAGCTCTCCCAGAACTTTTGCCCCCTCACTCACCCTGCTTACTTCCGCTTCCATGGTTCTGTTCGCCGCCATGTCCACTCCCAGATATCTCAAACAATTCACTTCCTCTAATTTTTTCTCCTTACAAACGCACACCCAATTAACTTGTCCCTCAATCCCGCTGAACCTAACAACCTTGTTTTTATTCATATATACACTCAACTTCCTCCTTTCACACTCTTCCAAACTCATTCACCAACTTCTGCAGTTTCTCAACTCGAATCCGCCATGGGGTAAACCATGGAAAGTTCTGTGGGGCCTGGATGTGGAAAGGGAGCTGTGGTTTCGGTGCATTATTACATGACAGCTAGAGACTGAATGTGAACGAATGTGGCCTTTGTCGTCTTTTCCTAGCGCTACCTCGTGCACATGCGGGGGGAGGGGGTTGTTATTTCATGTGTAGCGGGGTGGCAATGGGAATGAATAAAGGCAGACAGTATGAATTATGTACTTGTGTATATATGTATATGTCTGTGTGTGTATATACATGTATACGTTGAGATGTGTAGGTATGTATATTTGCATGTGTGGACGTGTATGTATATACATGTGTATGTGGGTGGGTTGGGCCATTCTTTCATCTGTTTCCTAGCGCTACCTCGCTAACGCGGGAGACAGCGACAAAGCATAATAGATAATAAATAACGAACAAAGTGCTCATGAACGCGTACCTTAGTAGAGCAGACAAACCTCCAACAGCCAGGATCGAACCCGGGATCCCTGTGATATATATATATATATATATATATATATATATATATATATATATATATATATATATATATATATATATATATATATATATATATATAGAGAGAGAGAGAGAGAGAGAGAGAGAGAGAGTTAACGCATCCGTACCGCGAGACTAAACGTCCATTCAGCTCGGAGTTAAACACAACAGGCAGACACGATAGGTTGCACGGCCAGCTCTCCCTGCGACCCACTTCTGATTGAATGTAGTGGTCACCAGTCCAATTACATTTTACATATGCATGGTGTCGGATTCATTGGTCATCCACCGCTGGATGATCAGAGTCCGCACAAAATAATTTACGTTGTATCGTTGGATTTCATTGCCATTGGCTATTATGACGTCATTCAGCTGGAAGAGTGCACATATCAAATCTACGAATGGAAATACTTTTGCACAATCATTTTTTTTTTGTTTCGAACTCACTGGTGTTTTCGATATCTTTTTTTATTTAAAGTTTGTTTCATGTTCTAAGCTGTGAGAATCAGACCTAAACACGTGCCAGTAATAAATATGGAGACCTTAAAACTATCAAACCCATCAATATATACTCCAAGTCTTCATTATTACAATGTAAGGGTTAGATTCTAGAATACAACCGTGATATTCTTGGGCATGCCAGGACGACCCTTGAACCCGAAGATTCGACCTCCAACGCAAAGATTTGACCCTTGAACACGAATAATCGACCCTTAAACATAAAGATATAACAATTAAAGACGCAGATTCGACCCTTGAACTCAATAATTCGACCCTGAACACAAAGATTTGACCTTGAACAAGAAGATTTGATCCTTGAACACGTAGATTCGACCCTTGAACTCGAAGATTCCACCCTTGAATACGAATACACGCCCTTCGAGTACATCGACTTTACCTTTAGGTACGGAGGTGCGACCCTTGGGTATGACAGCCTGTCCTTTGCCCTGACCCGTGAAGGAGGAGTCAAAGGTAAGGCCACATCAAGCTCAAGGCTCGTTCCGTCGTGCTCAACGGTCGCAGCCTCAGGCTCAAGGGTTGTAACATCAAGCTCAAGATAAAGTCTATCTTTCCATTACTCATTTTTCTGTCTCGGCGAATTGCGCCTCGACAGATGAACCTCAAACTCATCTAAGATTAATGGTTTCTTCCTTCCCCCGAGTGCGCTCCCTCCTCACTGAGGCTTCGTTCTCTCGAGAGAACTTCCTCCCCAGTGAGGCTTCGTTCTCTCGAGAGCATTCCCTCCGTACTGAGGCTTCGTTTTCTCGAGAGAACTTCCTCCCCAGTGAGGCTTCGTCCTCTCGAGAGCACTTCCTCCCCACTGGAGGCTTCGTTATTTGGAGCGCTCTGCCTTCCCTACCGCTTCAGTCTCCTGTTTCCACCACAATTTCGAATAAAACAAGTGTTATCCTCGTCATGAACCATGAGGTCTGATGTTACCTGTCCTTCCTATGTACTCCCACGGGTTTCCTATAACTATAGGTTTGATAAGGTTGGAAGGTGGGTGGGAGGGCGATGTCAGGTGAAGTTGATTAGTTCGTTCAAACCCAACACTTGGCCGAGACTATAAGATGGCGTCAGGCATGAACTCTCCCGCAACCCCGATGGACTTGTGCAATTAAGACTGATATACTTTTTTTTTTCTTATTTTCGCTCCTCCAAACTTGTATCAATCTCGATATTTACAAAAACTCTCTTCGTACGTGGAAAGTTTCTAAGTCTAGTAATGAAACAAAGGATACAGAATAGTCGAGAAAATACTTTTTTTGGATCTATCGCTGTCGACCAAACAGCAACTTAAGAACTGATCATATACTATTGCTGTCGCCGAAACATACTTCCTGAATAATAACGAACTTATTCGAACTTCGTATAATTTCTTACGAAGCATAAAAATTGATAACCTCATCAAAGACTTAGATGCAATTATCTATTCTATCTATCTATCTTCCTGATATCCGTGAGATGTATCACCGCTCGTGAGGACCATACGTATGTACACGATATTTTTCACGGAATCCATTGGTGAAAACTCCCTCCCTCTCTCTCTGCCGGGCAAACTCCGTTATGGATATTTTCAGGCGGTGTTTCTATTTGCCTTAATGACCATTGATGACAAAATAGAATCTATGTGTGACATGCAATTAAATCATGATTCATCGACAGCGACACAACAAATTAAATTAGCGCCGTCGCTTTGGTCCTCACTGTCCCAGCGTGTCTCCCTGCCCTCACGCACGTGAGACGACTCGTAACACAAGCGTAGAGCAACACGAACTTCGAATAAAGTAATACCTGTCATATCTATCTATCTATCTATCTATCTATCTATCTATATATGATCCGAAAAGTGTAATAACACACTGGTAAATATAACAGGAACGTGTTTTCCAATGTTGGACGTTCCTTTTATAACGCGGGAAATGGCACATATACATACATGTACATATACATACCTATACATTTCAACGTATACATACATATACATACACAGACATATACATCCATACACTTGTACATATTCATACTTGCTGCCTTCATCCATTCGCATCGCTACCCCGCCACACATGAAATGGCACCCGCATATCCTCGCGCGCGCACGAGGTAGCGCTAGGAAAAGACAATAAAGGCCACATTCGTTCACACTCAGTCTCTGGCTGTCATGTGTAATGCACCGAAACCACAGCTCCTTTTCCACATCCAGGCCCCACAAAACTTTCCGTGGTTTACCCCAGACACTTCACATACCCTGGTTCAATCCACTGACAGCACGTCGACCCCGGTATACCACATCGTTCCAATTCACTCTATTCCTTGCACGCCTTTCACCCTCCTGTATGTTCAGGCCCCGATCGCTCAAAATACTTTTCACTCCATCCTTCCTCTTCCACTTTAGTCTCTCACTTCTACTCGTTCCCTCCACCTCTGATACATATATCCTCTTTGTCAATCTTTCCTTACTCATTCTCTCCATATGACCAAACCATTTCAATACACCCTCTTCTGCTCTCTCAACCACACTCATGTTTATTACCACACATCTCTCTTACCCTTTCATTACTTATTCGATCAAACCACCTCACACCACATACTGCCCTCAAACATTTCATTTCCAACATATCCACCCTCCTCAGCCAACCCAAACTATCGCTCACGCCTCGCAACCATGACATTGATGGAACCACTATTCCTTCAAACATACCCATTTTTTGCTCTCCGAGATAACGTTCTCGCCTTCCACACAAAAGTACACATGTACATAACATATAAATCTATGCATACATATACATAAACACATATATACACATGTGCTTATTCATACATGCTCGACTTCATCCATTCTCGGCGCCACCTCGCCCCGCATGAAACAGCATCGCCACCCCCTGCATCATCGAGGTAGTTCGTCTCCTCTCCTGTTCTCCTCAGGTATGGCACAGGTGACAGGGTATGGACGAAGTCGACTTCCTACTACATTATATTCATACAAGGTCTTCTTTCTCTGTGTCTCATCCTCAGTACTTTACAATTACTGTGGTAGAAATTCATCCGTCATATATCAGACTAACTTTGGAGTCTTTCAAAATTGTTGAGAAACAGTGTCGTTTCCACAATCCTACTCCTCTTTGAGTCTGCTTTTATTACTGCTTTTTTTTTACATCCTCGTCTACTACATAGCCAAACTCTAGTGTTACATGAACACTTTCTTCAGTTGACTTTATCATACATGATAAACTCAATTTCCATGCTACCATGTGTGAGGATACGATCTAGTAATGATGATATACCAGTCCCACTTATCTTACTGTTCTGTGACATGCTGGTACAGGAAATTTTCCTATGAGCGCACTAAATCGCTCCCGTCTGTCTCTTTATGACTAAAATCCCTCACTCTCAGTCCTCTACTATCTGTGGGAGGTGAGCGTTTCACTGCCTGATGTAGCATTCTTATGGTTCAGTCGCTGATATTATTGTACATGTGTTACATTCATTTAGATTCTTTAAGTTCTCACATATCATTTTATTATATCCCTATGCCTATTACTCCTACGGTCACTTTCCCATTAACATAACGTTTAAATGGACCATCTCCCAGGATTTCCTGAAACCTGGGGCCGTCTCTTATCAAGAGAGCCAATCCTCCTCCTCTTTTGTTTTCTCTCTCCATCCTTCGTGTCATACATTCCTCTGGGCAAAGCAACAGAGATCTCATCAGTGTGGTAAGTTCTGTCTTCACAGCTCTAACAATATCAGGTGCATCATCATTTATCCTATACTCGTTCCTTGAATTCCAGCCCCTTACCATCTACTACCACTCCATTTGATTATGTACACGTTACTTTTGGTCAGTCAATTGCATCCCAACATCCAAAAATCCTTGCAATACATGGAGGGGCTGTTCTGTCGTCTTGCCTTATTTGATGTCTCCCTGATTTGCTTTCTGACTGTATTGTTTTCTGCTTTTCCTCTCTCTCTCTCTCTCTCTCTCTCTCTCTCTCTCTCTCTCTCTCTCTCTCTCTCTCTCTCTCTCTCAGAAGATATTTCAAAATAATGATTTTATGGGAAGTGTTTCTATAATTCGTAAAGCATCGTGTTGTGCGAGACTACATTCCCAAGCAACTCGCTAGTCGAAAAGGGGAAGACAAATTTTTCCACGTGAAAACTCGTGAGCGTCGTCATTTTGTTTTCTTGCAAGACACAAAAGAGGAATCTATATTTACACGGTAATGATAGACCAACCTCGTCCCGTCCAGACGTAATTGCCTGTCGACGCGATGAGCAGCGGGTGAGGAGATGATATATATGATCTGGTAATGATTACCTAGTTTTAAGAGCAACGAGTGCCCGGGTCAGAGATCACAGATTAAATTCTCATTTATGTTATCCTTTGACTGCGGCGGGAGCTCGAGTTATTTCATAATGCGTGTCGGGAAAACTATGAGGCTCTTTCGGGGAAGGTTTTAATTATATGGCTATTTAACGTAAAATATTATCCCGTCAGAGTCAAAGTATTAATGACAAGCGCGGAAATTAAACCTGGAATGTGGGGAGAAAAAAGAAAAAAAAAATCAGTTGCTCTAAAAAGACATCCACGTGCACCAGCCTGGAAACTCACACGCACCACAGGTGCTAAGTTGTAAGTGTCTTCCGGTATGTTATGTAACGTTTCTGGCTGAGCCTTCCAGGAGCACGCTGACCACACATTACGGTCATCAGTAATGGACTGAATATCATAGCTTTCAAGGCAATGTTGCTCATGCGGTTTAATTTCTCAGTTGCGGATCATGGCTTTCAAAGTGGGTCATCTGATATTTTCCTCCTCCTTCCCTGCCAGTCTGTCCGGGACTGCGTGGTAAGTGGGAGTGTTGCCGCGTCTTATCTCACTGATCGACCGTGGGTCTCAGGTTATATTCTCATCATCGCCCGTGTTGGCTCGGTGATGAGGCAGTAAGTCAGCTCCAATACCAAACAAAAGCGGATCAAGTTTAGATGTCGATACCAAGATGCTTCCCAAAGGACCTTCGCTGAGGTAGGATGGAGAAAGCAATCACAACGATACTAAATCCTATGTCATGAGGTGGGGCTTCGTCTTCGTATTGCTGAGCTGCTGGCAAAATTATTAATTCAAGCTTAACAGTACCTAAAACAATAGCTAGTTTCTCCTCACGAGCTCCTGTGCAAAGAGTTCATCGCCAGAGAAGTCTTTTGAAATCCAAAGTAATCTCTCGAAGCAACAGTATTTACTAAGATATACGTCGTATCATATACTGAAGAAGCAAAGACATGATATCTCAGTATCTTTATCGTATTACTCAGATCTAAGTTATCTCTATGCTAAAGGTTTAAAACTAAACCAATTAGAATGCAACGCAAAAATAACAACTCGATTAGTCCCAGGAAGAGACGTCAATCTTGAGTTACTGACATGTGCTCAGGGACAAAGAATATGTGAACGATATCAGCAAAGGTTACTGGTTCACAGGAGACACAAGGCGGCGTGTAGAGGGCAGAGCTAGTGTCATCTGGCTGACCTGAGGTTTTGCCTCCTGTAGTGGCGTGTGCTGGCCACTAAGGAAGGTAGAACAAATAAGGAATGAATAGCATTTTTACTACCGTGATACACATTGTGAATCTATCGATCATTCAGAAACACTTGTTCAGCCTCGTTAGATGAACACGTGTTCGTATGTAGATATACACAGATATAATGGAATCAAAGCAGGATAAACCTTGGATCACAGACATCACCTACGTTCTTTTGCTTTATGATTATCGATATCTACGATTAGATTTATTCTCCTCATACCAGTGTATCAAAACATACTGGCAAAATGTGTTAGTCCGCATTTCCTACTTCATGGTAACCGACATGGCACAGGCAAAATAACAAATGAGAAAAAGAATTGAGTATAAGAAAATGAATGAGATTTAAGAGCTCCTTCTATGTTTGTAGTCTTAAAGGTAGAAAGGTTGATAGAAGAGGGAAATCCGAAAGATGCACGAGAATTACACTCTTTCTATGTTCGAGGAAAGGAGGAGGAGGAGGAAGAGGAGGAGGTATCACAATGACTAATACACGGTGTGTGTGACCATCACACAGAAACTATGGGATGCATCAGTCACTCGCTTGCCTTTATGATTGGGACACAGACAGGTCATGAGAACAGCGGGCGAAACAATACTGGTTGTACAGAGGAGGAAGCAACATTACACTGGACGGAAAGAGATGCTTAAAGACCTGGTGATTTGGGCGTTTATATTTGTAACAGGTTGAAGCTCTGCGTGACTTTCGAAACGGCACTGAATGACTATATATCATGATAGCATCCAATCAACTTTTAGCTACAAGACAAAACCACGCGCTGTTATTATACCTGATTTGCAAACACGCAGTTTATACTTTTCAATTTCAGTTTTCATATTATTCCCATACTCCTTTGTGTGCACTATTCCCCGTCAATGGTGCTCTATTGTGTTAAAAAAACGATTAACGTTCGATGTTTTTTTTAACACGCTTTGGACAATCACTGGATTTCCCTCTCGCCTCACCGCCACTTGTAAGCTGTAACTGGCTTCCGTGACTAACCGTCAGAGATCCCCATGAGGGAATATTAAAGCAGATTAATTGGGCATTAGCAAACAGGGGATGATTAGATTAATCCGAGTGCAACTGGTTGAAGATGGCTTCCGGGAGCGGGCCGCTCCTGACTGATGGAAAAATGAGTCTATGGAGGGTTTGGATGATGAATGACGATTGTCGGTGTAATTGGGTTATATGGACCGTGGAAAAGCATTTGTGTGGGGGGGGGAGCCCATTATCAACAGCAATGATGAGAAACTGACAGTTAATGGCAGAGAGGAAAGGTATCTACACCTGTGTGAGATCTGTCCTAAAAGTATTCAGGCAAGTAGGTGGTGTGACGACATTGATTTATAACATGTTAAGCCTCCTACGTTTGACGGCGCAACACCTGTCGGTTCTGCGCGCTAGTGGGAAAGCCTTCTCCAGCACGTTCCAGAAGCACGTTGGTCCTTACCCTGCTGTCCCGCACAGATAATGGTTGATTCTGATTATCGCATTAGCCCAGCTATACATTCCTGTTGTTGTACACTTCACTTGTGTGAAGCAGACACTGGTAAGCATTATAGCTGGAGTGGAGTGGAGTGGTTAACGTTGCTGACTATGAATCACGCAAGAGTCAACTCAGGTTCAAACCCTGGGGATCTCAGCTAACCTAACCTAACCTAACCTAACCTTACCCACCCTTTCGGGCTAAAGCTGAGGTGTGTGTGTGTGTGTGTGTGTGTGTGTGTGTGTGTGCAGGGCATATGAAGCGGTCAGGGAAAAAGGAGGCTATAGTTTCGGTGCATCATGTATGGCAGCTAGAGAATAAGCGTGAGCCAATGAGGCCATTCTGCGTCTTGTTCCTGGCGCTACTTCCCTAAACCAGAAACAGCAAACAAGTACGAAGGTAAATAGATATCCATCTCACTTACAATATAAAGCGATACAGAAAAAGAAAAAAAAATGACAATGATTGTCAAATCAACAGTAATTTCAGGGAGGAAAAGGGTAGAAAGTGTAATTGATTGTAAAATTGACTCTAACTCACGAGGGAAAGGTATTAAAGCTGAATGAATGAGTGGGTGGTTGTATCAGTCATGACTTAAAGGAAGTGACGTTCTGCTGCGATGTGCTTCAGCGTGAAGTGTCAGAAGAAGAGAGGAGGAGGAGGAGGAGGTGTGTAGAGTCTCACTGGTTCTGCACACCTCTAATACCTATGTTTTAAGAGGTGTTTGACACGTATAGTGCTGAATCTTATTTTATGAATATGTAACCCAACAAACATCTCCCTCGGTGTTTCATCCACTGGCGACTGAGCCAGACTGGTGTCTGCTTACGTATCAACCATGCGCATTACTCCACTTGCATTGCAAGACGCAATAAGCGACGGAGTCTTGCTGCTAATACCATCCATCACCTGCTGCAGTACTTTACCATATCATTATTTAACCGTCCGTCCACTTCTCGATGACAGATCATGGTACTGATGTTGCCTTGTTCAACCAACTCTAACACAACTGCTACCGCTGACCTCAGCATCTTGGGAAAGCTGTAAATGCGTCTCCAGATAAGGAAATATGGTAATGCTAAGGCTTGTTTAAGAGCGGGCGAAGTCGTGAACCCTGGAGGTCAGGCTGCCACCAGCCCCGGCCCTGCTGACCAATGGTTGCGCCGCCCCTCGTAAAACATTTCAAATCGACATCCCGCGCCATTCTCGCGCGTCGCAACGGGCCAGCCGTACTCTACGAAATTGTGGTGGTAAGGGAAGATGTCCGTCTATGCTTCCGTTTCTCTAACCTCTCGACGCGTAGGATATCTGGGCTGTGTACTGGGGCCGTCGGTAACGTGTGTGTGTGTGTGTGTGTGTGTGTGTGTGTGTGTTTACCCGTACGTTCGCAGTCTTTTTTCTTTATCAGTTCGATGACGTTCTTCAGTTTGATCTTTAAATGTAGGATGATGCGAATCCGTGTCATTAACTTGACTGACCACAAAGGCTAATGAAACCTGCTCTCCTTGACAGTATGATGCCTCGTTTAGATGTCACGGTCTCAGGATAGCTGGCTGGACGAGTGATTGCCTTGAAATGATTTCATATAAAACGTTTGTTACGAGAGCGGGATCAGATACGGTCTTTGAGGCTTGGTTTTACGAAAATTGCGATGCACGTGCTTCAAGAGACGTTCGATGCCCTCACCTCACTCATCCCTAAATCACTGTGAGCTGTCATAGATAATCTGGACATAAATCAATATCATACACACACATAATGGGTTTCCCCTGACGTAAGTCATCTGAGAACCTGCGTAGAATAACATTACAGAACGTGGTTCCCCGCCCAGACACCTGCTTTTGTATCCTTGTAATCGCTCGATCTTTGTAAAACTTGTGTTCACCTCGTGGGTACTGCTCCTGCGACTCAAGCCTCCTTTTGTCGTCCTCGACAAAGAATCAATCCAAGGCCACGCATCATCAACGGCAAGGTTAGTTCTTCCAGCCCACCTCTCTCTCTCTCTCTCTCTCTCTCTCTCTCTCTCTCTCTCTCTCTCTCTCTCTCTCTCTCTCTCTCTCTCACTGCCCTTACATTCAGCTGATTATGCAAAGCCTTTCTGAACCCAGAGTCGCTGCTGATTACGCCAGTTCTCTTTACCAACAAGCTTTTGAAGCCTAGTGCACTTGAACAACATCATCCGGTCTCTCACCACCTCTTCCCTACCCACCTCATTTGTGGAACGCCCTCCGTATACATGTTTCTTCTTCCATCTGCGTCCTGCAGTTTTTGACCCAGTAGTATACAAACCTTTCATGTCATACCATCTCCCCTCCCATGAAGTTCAAGGGAAGCTTTGACATCGTATCAGACCCAGAACCAGAACCAGTGAATATGTTGCAGTTGGCACGTGCAATTTTGACATCGCTAATTTTCAGGAAGAAGCAAACAAGCATGAGTTTGTAGGAAAATTAAAGAGAGCTGTAAAAATAATTTCATGCTCTAGCGAATCACATGCGATCCCAAATTCCTTTAAAATAGATTTGTAACTGTCTGAACAGCTGATTTTTGCCATTAATCAGTATGTTAAGCCACGCGGCTCTAAAAAAGAATCTCCCAGTATAATTTTGTATTACACTAACCACGCTCGCACCCTAGGCTAATGTCAACCCTGAAACCTCACAGCAAACATTAGAGCGATGGTTCCTCCGGAACGGGAAAAGATTTTAAAGATATTTACTGATATATATTAGCGTATCAAATCCTGTGTCGCCCAGGGCCGGCTTGAGAGGACGGTAATTATAACGATACAACAGAGGTTGAACCATTATGTGACATTCATTTTTTTTTTTTTTTTTTTTCATTCATTTCAAGCTAAAAGTTTGTTTCTAAATTGTTCTTACATTTTTCATATGTATATATATGTATGTGTGTGTGTGTGTGTGTATGTGCATATGTGTGTGTGTGTGTGTGTGTGTGTATATGTATATATATATGTATATTATCCCTGGGGATAGGGGTGAAAGAATACTTCCCACGTATTCCTCGCGTGTCGTAGAAAGCGACTAGAGGGGACGGGAGCGGGGGGCCGGAAATCCTCCCCTCCTTGTATTAACTTTCTAAAATGGGAAACAGAAGAAGGAGTCACGCGGGGAGTGATCATCCTCCTCGAAGGCTCAGAGTGGGGTGCCTAAATGTGTGTGGATGTAACCAAGATGTGAAAAAAGGAGAGATAGGTAGTATGTTTGAGGAAAGGAACCTGGATGTTTTGGCTCTGAGTGAAACGAAGCTCAAGGGTAAAGGGGAAGAGTGGTTTGGAAATGTCTGGGGAGTGAAGTCAGGGGTTAGTGAGAGGACAAGAGCAAGGGAAGGAGTAGCAATACTCCTGAAACAGGAGTTGTGGGAGTATGTGATAGAATGTAAGAAAGTAAATTCTCGATTAATATGGGTAAAATTGAAAGTTGATGGAGAGAGGTGGGTGATTATTGGTGCATATGCACCTGGGCATGAGAAGAAAGATCATGAGAGGCAAGTGTTTTGGGAGCAGCTAAATGAGTGTGTTAGCGGTTTTGATGCACGAGACCGGGTTATAGTGATGGGTGATTTGAATGCAAAGGTGAGTAATGTGGCAGTTGAGGGAATAATTGGTATGCATGGGGTGTTCAGTGTTGTAAATGGAAATGGTGAAGAGCTTGTAGATTTATGTGCTGAAAAAGGACTGATGATTGGGAATACCTGGTTTAAAAAGCGAGATATACATAAGTATACTTATGTAAGTAGGAGAGATGGCCAGAGAGCGTTATTGGATTACGTGTTAATTGACAGGCGTGCGAAAGAGAGACTTTTGGATGTTAATGTGCTGAGAGGTGCAACTGGAGGGATGTCTGATCATTATCTTGTGGAGGCTAAGGTGAAGATTAGTATGGGTTTTCAGAAAAGAGGAGTGAATGTTGGGGTGAAGAAGGTGGTGAGAGTAAGTGAGCTTGGGAAGGAGACCTGTGTGGGGAAGTACCAGGAGAGACTGTGTACAGAATGGAAAAAGGTGAGAACAATGGAAGTAAGGGGAGTCGGGGAGGAATGGGATGTATTTAGGGAATCAGTGATGGATTGCGCAAAAGATGCTTGTGGCATGAGAAGAGTGGGAGGTGGGCTGTTTAGAAAGGGTAGTGAGTGGTGGGATGAAGAAGTAAGAGTATTAGTGAAAGAGAAGAGAGAGGCATTTGGACGATTTTTGCAGGGAAAAAATGCAATTGAGTGGGAGAAGTATAAAAGAAAGAGACAGGAGGTCAAGAGAAAGGTGCAAGAGGTGAAAAAAAGGGCAAATGAGAGTTGGGGTGAGAGACTATCAGTAAATTTTAGGGAGAATAAAAAGATGTTCTGGAAGGAGGTAAATAGGGTGCGTAAGACAAGGGAGCAAATGGGAACGTCAGTGAAGGGCGTAAATGGGGAGGTGATAACAAGTAGCGGTGATGTGAGAAGGAGATGGAATGAGTATTTTGAAGGTTTGTTGAATGTGTCTGATGACAGAGTGGCAGATATAGGGTGTTTTGGTCGAGGTGGTGTGCAAAGTGAGAGGGTTAGGGAAAATGATTTGGTAAACAGAGAAGAGGTAGTAAAAGCTTTGCGGAAGATGAAAGCCGGCAAGGCAGCAGGTTTGGATGGTATTGCAGTGGAATTTATTAAGAAAGGGGGTGACTGTATTGTTGACTGGTTGGTAAGGTTATTTAATGTATGTATGACTCATGGTGAGGTGCCTGAGGATTGGCGGAATGCGTGCATAGTGCCATTGTACAAAGGCAAAGGGGATAAGAGTGAGTGCTCAAATTACAGAGGTATAAGTTTGTTGAGTATTCCTGGTAAATTATATGGGAGGGTATTGATTGAGAGGGTGAAGGCATGTACAGAGCATCAGATTGGGGAAGAGCAGTGCGGTTTCAGAAGTGGTAGAGGATGTGTGGATCAGGTGTTTGCTTTGAAGAATGTATGTGAGAAATACTTAGAAAAGCAAATGGATTTGTATGTAGCATTTATGGATCTGGAGAAGGCATATGATAGAGTTGATAGAGATGCTCTGTGGAAGGTATTAAGAATATATGGTGTGGGAGGCAAGTTGTTAGAAGCAGTGAAAAGTTTTTATCGAGGATGTAAGGCATGTGTACGTGTAGGAAGAGAGGAAAGTGATTGGTTCTCAGTGAATGTAGGTTTGCGGCAGGGGTGTGTGATGTCTCCATGGTTGTTTAATTTGTTTATGGATGGGGTTGTAAAGGAGGTAAATGCAAGAGTCCTGGAAAGAGGGGCAAGTATGAAGTCTGTTGGGGATGAGAGAGCTTGGGAAGTGAGTCAATTGTTGTTCGCTGATGATACAGCGCTGGTGGCTGATTCATGTGAGAAACTGCAGAAGCTGGTGACTGAGTTTGGTAAAGTGTGTGGAAGAAGAAAGTTGAGAGTAAATGTGAATAAGAGCAAGGTTATTAGGTACAGTAGGGGTGAGGGTCAAGTCAATTGGGAGGTGAGTTTGAATGGAGAAAAACTGGAGGAAGTGAAGTGTTTTAGATATCTGGGAGTGGATCTGTCAGCGGATGGAACCATGGAAGCGGAAGTGGATCATAGGGTGGGGGAGGGGGCGAAAATTTTGGGAGCCTTGAAAAATGTGTGGAAGTCGAGAACATTATCTCGGAAAGCAAAAATGGGTATGTTTGAGGGAATAGTGGTTCCAACAATGCTGTATGGTTGCGAGGCGTGGGCTATGGATAGAGATGTGCGCAGGAGGATGGATGTGCTGGAAATGAGATGTTTGAGGACAATGTGTGGTGTGAGGTGGTTTGATCGAGTAAGTAACGTAAGGGTAAGAGAGATGTGTGGAAATAAAAAGAGCGTGGTCGAGAGAGCAGAAGAGGGTGTTTTGAAATGGTTTGGGCACATGGAGAGAATGAGTGAGGAGAGATTGACCAAGAGGATATATGTGTCGGAGGTGGAGGGAACGAGGAGAAGAGGGAGACCAAATTGGAGGTGGAAAGATGGAGTGAAAAAGATTTTGTGTGATCGGGGCCTGAACATGCAGGAGGGTGAAAGGAGGGCAAGAAATAGAGTGAATTGGAGTCATGTGGTATACAGGGGTTGACGTGCTGTCAGTGGATTGAATCAAGGCATGTGAAGCGTCTGGGGTAAACCATGGAAAGCTGTGTAGGTATGTATATTTGCGTGTCTGGATGTGTGTATGTGCATGTGTATGGGGGGGGGGGGGTTGGGCCATTTCTTTCGTCTGTTTCCTTGCGCTACCTCGCAAACGCGGGAGACAGCGACAAAGTATAAAAAAAAAAAAAAAAAAAAAAAAAAAAACAGTACAGGAGCGGGAAGTGGGCAGATCAGTTCAGTTATCATCAGAGGTGAGCGTGGCAACACACTAATCGTATCCCAGGGGCGGTGACTGTTTACACATTGAAGGTTCCAGTTATAGATAAGAAAAAATCTTCCTCGATGCCAGGTTTTGAAAGACAAAAGGTAAAAAAAAAAAAAAAAAATATGAGAATTTGAGAAATGGAAACATATTGTCTTTGATAAGACATTGGTCATAGGTGTAAGGGAGAATGTTATTCATATCAAGAGGTACGAGAAAAAGTGTGGAGATAGCAGGTACAAATGAGAAGGATAGGAATACGCTGCATATAGGAGCTATACAGACTAACCAAAGAAAGTCTTAAAGAGACAGAAAGACCAACAATCCTGACACGTAAGATATAAAATGGTTCCAGGCACTGCTTTGACATTATCCACAAGCAGGGTCGTTAGGTTTAACACTGGAAAGGGACAGGTTAGGTGGGGTGTGAGTTTGATTGGAGCTAACGAGGTGAAGCGTTTTACATGTCTGGGATTAGAAATGATAACGAATAGAACAATGGGAGCTGAAGTGTTATAGGGTGAGTGAGGGGTACAAAGTCCTGGCAGCATTAAGGAATGTGTAGAAAGGAAGGTCACTATCTGAGGACGAAAATGGGTACGTTTGAGGGTATAGTAGTTCCGACGGTGTTGTATGAACGTTAAGGCACGGGCTTTAGATGAGAACGTACAGAAGAGAGTGGTAGTGCAGGAATTGAAATGTCTAAGGACGCTATGTGGTGTGAAGGGGTTAGATCGAGTAAGAAATGTGAGAGGCGTGGTGGCAACAAGAATGTAAGGATGAGTCCTGCAGGAGCCTCATAATGCAGAAGGTCAGGCAAGGTAAGGTATTTGATAAAAGTAGCTGGGGAACGCTGGCAGCCGTCGAGGCGAGACGCCGTCTATCAAGACTACGTCCGAAGGGAAAGTATCGCCTCGATGGGTCCAGTCAGCGTTCCTCACAGTGCTGTGCGAGCCGTCATACAATGAAAGAGTACCCCAAGCGCACTGACCTGACTGTTGATATGGAGGTCCAGTTCGCCTCTAAAACCTGCAGTTTCTTACGATCGTTTAATGTAGTTAAAATCACGATTCTATTTCTTTCCTACTCAGAGCTGATTGTGCTCGTCTCTTATGTGGCTTCGATTCCTCCGTCCAGGAGATGGCATATGATTCTCCTACTCAAGCTCGTGGAAGTGTGAGGAATGTAGCTACGGTTGGAACGGAACACGCAGTCGCCAGTGTTATATTTACATATGTACATTACGGTGGTCTTCTTCAGCATTGAAAGATTTTCACTCAAATTGTTTTTCATCAAGAGGGACGACACTTTCAGGCTTTCGTAGAAAATGCTGAAGTTGAAATTATCATCTGGTTTCTTTCTTTTAAAATTTCCCTCTAAACTATCTTGAAATATCTTCTCATAATTTTTGTAGGCGAACGAAATGGGTGTTTTTCTGGCAAAGTTTGAGAGCAGTCCCAGCAAGGCTGGGTTGGAAGGTTGATTGAGGTGCTTATTTCTTGTGCTTTTCAGCTTCCCAACTGACGTCACTGGTGCTGTATCTACTATGGCATTCACTGTCTCCGTTACGACAACGTCCCACAACAGTCCGTTTCCTGTACACTTGCAAAGTAAACACTTGGTTAGAAGAGAACGTGAACGTCAAGGATGGGGAATTTGTTCTAGGCACTTTCCTCCACGTTGAAGCGAAGAACTAATACTGCCTCCATCTGCCGAAGATGCTGTTGCTGGACCTCGTCCTTAGCGTCTACGAGTATATCATCTACGTAACGACAATATATACATACAGTGTAACTGCATCTTGTGTCATCACCTTATCCTCAATATGACAAGTATAAGTTTGATTAAAGAGTATTCCTAAGGGAGAACACATGGCGATACTATCCACTTGGTAGTAAAGGCGTCCTTCAAGGCACTGAAAAGTAGTTTCCTTCGCGCATGTTTGCAGCATTTCTCGTAGGATGTGCTCCAGCAGGCGAGGCTGGCTGTAGCGAGGCGTGGTGGTATGACGATGTCAGTTCTGATTTCATAGTATCCTCCACTGGTACATTAATGAACAGACTCTCGACGTCTAGGGAGGCCAATAAACCACACGAATAATTTCCTTCTGATATGTCTACGAATTCATCCACAGATTTCAGAGCATACTGGTATGTAGGTGTGGGAATCTGGTAGATGCTTGGCCTCAACGGATTACAGTAATGGGTCAACACGTTACCAAGGAAGTATCCTTTGGCGTTTTCCTCACATGTGCGTTCACATCTACGTTGGCTGCGTCAGTCCCTTTTTCAAGTTTTCCGTTGGGTTTCTCGGAATGCATTTGAATTTTCTGGTATCTTGCAGCATTGTCCTCACGGTCTAGGATCACGGACATTGAGAATTTGTCTGCTCCTCTGATAACATGTCTTTGTAGTTCTCCAGTTCCTTCGTGGCATGACGGAGGTTAGGGATGGTGAGTGTACTTGCCTTTCTTGCTCGGTGCTTGGTGCTCTGCTGGCAGCCCTTCTCGCAGGTCTGGCATGACGTCAATCATCCTCTGGTGCAGATCACACTTGTCTCTGAACAATAGCTTGATTACGACTCTCTTCTTTGGCGAGAATGTTTAGCGAGGTATTGGCAGTTCATGCCACTACCTCCCTAAACGGTGGTGAGGGTAACGTATTTGGGTGTGAACAAATATTTGTACCAGTTTCTACAGTACGGGAAGAGAGTTCTACCGTCATGGAAACCCACCTTCCGAACTTACTTTAACATCACTAAGTCCTCTAAACAATTTCAGACTGCCGGCATTCACGGTTTTATTGCTGAGTTTATTTCAGTCTCCCATCACCCTTACACCAAGCAGTATGTCTTTACGCCCTTCTAATAAGCACCTTAGCATGCCCTCAAGCTACTCTGGCATTACAACTCATGAATAACTGTTCACTGTTGACGTCTTTCAAATGATTAAAAATATGAAGGCTGCGATCAGATTACCCCTCACTGCTTCTCCCCTCCATGTGTGGGCAAACCTGAAATTTTAGCCTTCCATTGTCGTTCAGTCTTAATCTAGGTACCATCTTTGCTGTCCTTCTCTGGACCCACTCGATCAAATCTTGAAATTTCTTAAGGTGTGGTGGCCAGACTTGATAGTCATGATGCAGTTTTGGTTTAACATATGTTGTGAATAGTTTATAAAACATTTCCTTACCCAACACTTGAATGCGATTCTAATATTTGTCATGTGACATTTTACGTTTGCATATATATATATATATATATATATATATATATATAGAAAGAGAGAGAGAGATAGAGAGAGAGAGAGAGAGAGAGAGAGAGAGAGAGAGAGAGAGAGAGAGAGAGAGAGAGAGAGAGAGAGAGAAGCAAGGGGTAAATGAGGCAACATAAACACGCTTCCTTGGAAATCATCCACATGCATCAAAAAACTTACACCTGTACACACTTCAGCCTTATCTTCCATTTCAAACTATCTCTTCCCCTATCCTACCTCTTTCTTCCTCTTCCATAACCATCCACTAAAAAATAACAGAACATAATCATCATCACTAACTGTATAAGAACTTATACATAAATCATACATGAGATCAACTTGGATTTTAAGAGCGCGCAGTAAATCACGGTTCCTGACACATTTGGCGTCAGTGGGCAGTTACTGCGAGAGAAACACAATGTAGATTTATCTTTTATTTCATGTTGCTTAATCCACATAATACATCTATTTCTGATATACTGTAACTAACATAGTTTCATATCACATCAACTGCCAATCACAGAGAAAATCACACAGGTATTGTCACATTTATTGTCTAAGGACGACTACGTTATAACCAGGCGAGACCCCGGATATGTTGCTCCTCCATATCTCAGAAAATGTCAAGAACTTTGGTGTACATGAAATATAAGTACGACAGGGACTAAACCACTCACTCAGGGAGTACGCTACATGCTCGGTGCACAGGTCATAAACATGGTGAAGAAATTAGACATTCCGTATATGACGAAGAACAAATCAAATACGTAATTCTCGCCATTACTGACGACTAAATAACACAACAGTATGGAATGTAGCAGACATACTGTTAAGGGCTGGTGTATCCTGCAACGCTGCTCATGCGTACAAATGCATTGAGGCGACAGACACAAACAGCCAAGTGATATATTACAACTGACTAAAGAGGGTCAAGGCAAAATCTTGTGGGGTCAGATGTTAAGTGACCTGGGGTCTCGCTTGTGGGGTCAGGAGGAAATCCTCTAAGGTTTCGTCGATGGAATGAGTGGTGGCCTCACCTGCAAGCAGCGATAGCATTTACTTCTTTTATTGGACGACTTGTAATAGCTTGAAGGACATAAACACTAGACAAAAGACTGTAAAAAAAAAAAAGAAAATAGACAGAATTTGTCTGCTTTTAATTTTAAACCAAAATATTTTTTTTTCCTGCTTACAGGATCGTCAAGTAACCTTACAAAAGCCGCGTGGATCTTGCTACAACAACAAGGATCCTACATCAAATAAAATTCCTTAAAACAGATTCACTGAAACTTGAGATATTTTCCACCAAGCCTTTCGTTAAATTCTTTGGAAGCCCTAAGAACCAAGATAAACGGGAATAAACTTTGGAAACAGAAAAATCATGTCCTAATTTCAGAATCAGTCATACTAATTACGTAATATTAGTTCCATGATTTATTTATGTACAATCCACATTCACAGGTAGGTGTCCTCGTAATCTGAGGTGTGGATGTCCTCTCCACCACCACAAGACGTCACCAGCGGGACGCGCGCCGCCTGCCAGGTTTGCTACCGCCGCTGCAAGAGGGATGGAACCTTACTGACTCTTGTAAGCTTCGGCCAGCTCCTTCTTGAGGGAGGTGACGTTGGGGTCTTCACTGTACTGCTGGTTCACCGTCAACAGCTGCAGAAAAGGAGAGTATTGATTAATATCAAAATAATTTATCTTATATGCTAGGGGCCTACATAAGCAGGAAGGTGAAAGGCTTGCACGGAATAGAGTGAATTGGAGCGATGTGGTATATATGGGGTGACGTGCGAACAGTGAACTGAACCAGGGCGAATGAAACAGTCGGGGTAAACCAATGTCTGTCGGACATGGTTGTGTATAGGAAGGGGATTGTGGTTTCTGTGCATTAAACATGACAGCTAGAGGATGAATATGCGAGAATGAGGCCTTTCTTCATTTGTTTCTGGCACCACCAAAAACACAGAAGCAAGGGAAGTCAGTTTTGGAAATCGTCTCCATCATCTTAAGACTAACTATTGTAACAATATCATTACAAGTAAATTATATATTTCATATATTGTTTTTCGCGAAGCGAGGAAGTACCAAGAACATACAAACACTATTTTTTGCCCAAATCGACTCAAGCAGTCATGCATAATGCACCCAAACCAGAGCCTATCATGAACATCCAGGTTCCACAGGTGTTTCTGGGGTTTTCCCCGACAGCTTTATGTGCTTTGCCTGGTTCAGCCCATTAACACAGCATATCCCCCCCTGTATACCAGATCATTCCAATCCACAGTATCACGCGCAGACCTTACACACTTCCGCATGTTCAGGCTCCGACCCATCAAAAAATCTTTCACCATATACATATGATATAATCTTATATATAATCATAGCCTGACATTTTCTGACTTTCGAATACATAATTTGCCGATCACAGATCTCGGTTACTTACGTTTGATAATAGCATCACTCCACAGAACAGCCAAAACCCATCACAAACTTCTCTGCTACATTATGGCGGAGGTTCCTCTGGTATGTAGGTAAGTCCACCACGTAGTCAAATAGACGCATGATTTCCACCGTCACCACCGTATCAGAAATGAAGTGGATAACGCGCGTGTCCTTCATTGCCTAATAAATTTTTCTTCTGCTTAGGAGCACTGAAGACTACTGTGATCCTCCCCTTGATACTAACTACATCTCCCTGTCTCGGCAAGCAGGGATGATATGTTCTCTTATCGTTGGAATACAAGTATAAAAATCAGTCCCTCAAATAAGCTTGACGGGCGGAATATTCTGATCCTAATAACATCTGTACAACATGCCTTTCCGCCTATACCCTGATTATGGGCTCGCGGGGACAAGCCCATGCGTCGGTTCGCTTGCTTTGTACAAAAACGCCTTTAAAATTCACCGGACACGGTGGGTCATTACATCAGCTGGTGATCATGACGATATGTTGGTTACAGAGCACATGGTCACACAGGCAGACGACATACATAGTGGGGGTTCAGTCTTCATCTAGGTTCCGGTGGGGAGATCCACAACGATAGAATCACTCCACAGTAATACCGTCGTATTCCAAGACTGTGAACTCGTACATATCAAGTTAACTTACTGTCTTGTTGCCATGGCTTCCACTTCATAGCAAATAAGGGTGAGCTTCCCTCACACTCTTCCCTTGTGAGGTGCACTTACCCCTACCACCAGACTGCTCTCCTACACCCTCTGCTCCCGTCTTCACATAACTGCACTTCAATCCGCATACTCTGTGCAATGTTCTCTCCCGCGGGCCACCTTATACACTCACCCCCACGTCTCCCTCACAACTAGCCATACACACCCTCCCCTGTGTCCCTCCTCACTCTCAACTTCAGCATCCTAGTCACTTCTGACCTTTATCCCATGACCTACGTCCTCTCACACCCTAACCATCCACATACTCCCCCTCATCTTCCACACCCCAAGTCCACAAACCCCTTAATCCTTCACACCCCTCTCCCGATGCCTCCCTCACCATCCCCTACATACCTCACCTTCCACTCGACCCTTACCTTCATTTCCGGAAGCCCTGGTACCCTTACCCTGGGCAGCTCCCCTTACCCTCAACATCGTCTCACCTTCCTCATCCCCTCGGCCTATACCCTCATCCACCCTGCTTTGTTCCCTACCTCCTCTCCCTTTCATAATGTTCTCTCCCCCACCCCCTCAGCTCACGGTTGCCACCCCTCCCACTATTCCCCCACACACGTCTAACGTTTACTCTCCCCCCCCCCCCCCTACCTCGTGTCTCATTCTCTTCCTGCTTGTGGACTCCACAGTTTTGCGTAGCTCTCACCTTCCCTGGTGCGTCCTGCTGCCCTCCTCCTTAGTCCAGGCCATAGTTTTCCATCTCATCCCCCCCTCCTCCCCCCTGCCTCCCTCATACCTCGACTTTCGGACCATACTGCGATGCAATATTTGCTGATGTAACAATTCGAAGCTCATCACGAACCTGTTAGCCTGATCAATAATTCACCCAGAGGGGAATACAGTGAACAGAGGTTTTCACATTTCCCAATTATATGAGTCTCCTTTTAATATAGTTCACTTTATCTTCGTCTGTACAAAATGGTACACTATCTGCTGAATCAGAACATACTTATTCAGTTTTGTTCTTAAGGTTCAGTGTCTCGGCGTCTTGGTGTGTATATGTCTTACGTAATGACATGCGTCTCGAGTTCACCCAACCTCCCGTCGATAAGCGGTCATGAACATTAGCGAAATAAAGTGAAATCTGAGCTCACTGTGATCACTATTCTAGGGATCTTCATTCACTTGCCGTTGTGACGTCAATACCTATCGAGCGCTGCTATTCGTCCGTTGGTCTGCCACGCCCCCGGCCCGGCCACGATTGGCCAATATTCAAACCGAGGCTTGATGATTGGTTCTTTCGTATACTACGCGTATTTGTGGTCAGCAGATAAGATAAAGAGGAGGGAGATAAAACATCCACCTCAGAGTTCAGAAATTTTTATCACTTTTACATTTTTGAAGAGGTGGCAAGGAAAACAACCTTGATAGCCTGGAATCATATTGCGATCGGGTGCAGTTATGACAGTATAACATGGGAATGGTGGACAGTAGCAAGGACAGCCCAGTTCCACGTAGGCTTAGCTCTTCCTGTGGCTGACGAGCTCGGCCCTACCCTGCTGAATATTGTAACGGGGAAACATCCACAATATATGAAGGGAAAATATTCGTAAAAATACAACTGCAGTTGTTGAATATATGAGAATTTCAGGTAATGTCTTACTTGTTCTTTAACTGAATTCAAAAAAATCGTCCATTTACAAATGACTCAGAGAAATGTGGAATTAAGGGAAGAACCAGGGTATACAATGTGTAGGAAGACCAAGTAGATGAATATAGCAATGGTGTGTGTCAGTGTGCGCGATACTCGGGATGACCCGAACCACACCAGCAACCTTCAAACTGCCTCCTCCACCCTCATAACCTCTTCCCCTGCCTTTCAATTACTTACTTCCTTATTTCAAAACCCTAATCCCACTTGCATGAATCTTTCTCACCCTCTTGACTCCACCTACGCACTTCCCTCTTTTTTCCTTACTCTTTCTTCCGTCCTCCTCTTCCTTACTTCTTCCTCTACAGCACACTTCACCACACACCCAAACTCCACCTCTCCACCCTACGTTTAGACCATGTCATCCCCCACCTCTTCATGTCAACTCCACCTCTTCATGCCACATCTCTCATCCACTCTATTTTACCTACCTGTCCTTCTTTTCACTAGTCTTTCCACCCTTCCTCTGCACCTCCCACTTCACCCCACTTTCCCCACCCCACCTCCACTTCAGTCACCTCCTCTCGCTCTCTGTCCTCAGAACTAAGAGAATAGCTTTTGTTCGCGACCCACAGAAACCCACTCCAGGGAATAATTAAGCGAGTCTCTAAATAGTCCTCGACCAGATGCACAGAATGGAAAATATAAACCCAAGCACAAAGAGCGCTGCCCAACATATGTTCAATAATAGCCATTCATTACGTGTTATATAACCATAATACTAGAACTATCATTATATCCATATCAACTTATAGTCTACACACACACACACACAAACACACACACACACACACACACACACACACACACACACACACACACAGGCCTCCGTGGTGAAGTGGTTGACTTTACAGGCTATAATGCCACAAGGGTTCGAGTCCTGGGCGCGGCACTCAGCCCACACCCAACCCGGGTGTTCCAAAGGTACCATTTCTCACTAAGTATTTCTATCAACCTTATCATACACTTGCACTTGGTCTAAAAATGCCATACAAATCGTTCACTTTATTTCTCAGATTCTTCAAAGTAAACACTTGGTCTACACATCCTCCAACACTCCTGAAGCTAATCTTTCCTCCCCAATCTGATGCTGTTTATGCATTCACTCCCCCTCCGCTCCCTATAATTTATAGTGGCACTTTAAAAGGCATAAACCCATAAAACCCATAAACAACAGTCACCCAATTTATTTTTTTTTTTGAGAAATACAGCTGCAATCTCATCCTCTCCGGCTTGTTTGCCATACTTTATCTCGCGAAACGCTTTCACCACCTCTCCTCTTTTCACTTATGCGTTCAGCAGGACTTAACTCGCCCCACGTTCCTTACGTCCCAAACATCCCACATTCTGCCACCTTGTCCTCTAACACATTCACCAGTCCTTCAAAACAGTCACTACATCATCTCTTCACTTCTTTTTCCCCTGCTACCACTTCCCCACCTGCTTCTCTCAGTGATGCTCATTTTGTTCTCTTGTTCTCGCCACACTATTCATCTTTCAAAACAATTTCATATTCTCCCTGAAGTTTAACGATATTCTTTGACCTCGTCTCTCATTAGCCCTTACTCTGAACTCTTGCTCCTTTCTCTTAAGCTCCTGCTGCTTTTTCTTGTATATCTCCCAATCACTCGCACTCCTTCCCTGCGGATAACGCTTATACGCCTCTCTTTTCCCTTTCTCCCTGGCAAATTAACTTCATCCAACCACTCACTATCCTTTCTCATATGCCCTCATCACACTTACTGCATATCACAAACTTCTCGCGCACATACAAGGACTGCTTCCCTGTATAAATACCTTCCATTCATCACATACACACATGCTTCGATTACACTTATCTTTTCGCATTCTTCACCCTATCTCACTTGGTATCTCCTCAAACAAGCCTCCTCTCCAAGCTCACTCATTTCCCCACTCTCTTCCCTTGTATACTGTCTTCTCTTTTCTTAAGACTTTTACAAAACTTTCACCCTCGCCCCCTCCGAGAAATGATCAGGTGTCCCAGCAGCTGCCCCTCTCAACACAGCCAAGAGCCTCTCCTTGGTAAGCCTACTAATTAGTACGTAATATAATGTAACCCGATCACCATTATGCCCCATCATCCAATCTATACTGGTGTAAGTACTTAAACAGTTGATTGTTCCAGAAGCTTATCACCATTTTCCATCACTCAGGGTGCCCCCATGTCCCTCCATATACACCCACAACCACTACACTAACTACTCTTGCGCTCATTCATTCATATCATCACCTCGCAACGAAACGAGAGCCGCAACCACTCACCCAAAACACTCGCTTCTCATCCTCATTTCTCTCTCTACCAGGGACATAACGCAGTACATGTCACCCACGTCTCACATTTCACTTTAATTTTCGTCCACATCAGTCCGGGGCTCACTTCTCTTCACTCTTTCCTACAACTCCTCCTTCAGCAAAAGTGCCACCCTCTCTTTTGCCCTCGTCCTCACAGTAACCCCAGAAAACTTCAGGACATTCTTAAACCATTCTTCTTCCTTCCCCTTTGGCTTAGCTTCACTCGGAGCCAGAATATCCAGATGTCTATCTATCTATATCTATCTATCTACCTATCTATCTATCTATCTATCTATCTATATATATATATATATATATATATATATATATATATATATATATATATATATATATATATATGTATATATATATATATAGATAGATAGATAGATAGATAGATATATTTATATTCCTATGAGTCCACGGGGCAATGAAACAATATAAGTTCCCAAGTACACTTTCGTGTAATAATCATATCATCAGGGGAGATACAAGAAAGAAATATAAGTCAGTTGATATACAACGAAGAGACGTAGCTAGGATATAGATATAGATATAGTTTACACAAAGTGACAATAAAAAAGAATTTCATATTCATTTTGTGACCAGCTTCCTACACAGTTACTTCTGTCTGAAATATCAAACTGTCATCATGGCAGAATTGGATTGCTCAATGGCGTCCCAGAACACACACACACACACACACACACACACACACACACACACACACACACACACACACACACATACACACACACACGTACATACAAACACACACACACACACACACACACACACACACACACACACACGTACATACAAACACACACACACACACACACACACACACACACACACACAAGACCAAAAACAGAATATGCTCCTCAGGTTTGGTGACCGAAGCCAAATGAGCACAAGCAGCTAATAGAGATGGTCCAGTGAAGGGCAACAAAGACAATGCGAGAATTACGAGAGCTGAGTTACAGGGAGGGACTAGAGGTTTTGACACTCACAACCTTTAAGTTTTGAACAGATTGGCGACAAAGACAGTAACAACTTTTTTTTTCGAAAAAATAGAGCAACCAGAGGACTTAGCATGAAATTAAGGAAGAAACTTATTAAAAATGATGTAAAGTGCTTATATGGATGTAAGAGTTGTATGGTGTCAGAGAATGTTCAAAAGGATGAGTATCCACGAGTGTATATCTCTCTCACCGTAAAGTAGGAATACGTAGGCCATTACAAATACTTAATTACACACACACACACACACACACACACACACACACACACACACACACACACACACACACATGATAATTTCTACCGTGACATGAATTGGGAAATGGAGTTCAGTATTCAGGAATTAGGTCAGTGTGGTGAAAGGTTGTATCATATTTACAATGAAGGAGCAGGAACCACTTAGCCTCAAATACTGAGCGAAGGTTGAGAAGGAGGGAGGAATGTTTCAGTCCGAGATGCGCAGCACAACCTCTCACGTGACCCTACTACTCTCCTTAGCTTCCCTTCTCTGAGTCTCCCCTCATCTCTAGTCCATCACCAATTCTTTTGTTTTCGCCCCATATCCTCTGACCCTACTCCCATTTCTCCTCATTTACTCACCTTTCGTCAGTCTTCCCTCACCCCACCCACCCACCCAGCAGGCAGGTTGGCTGCCGCCACCACGACCGGCTGGCTCTCCTGTGTGGGTGGGTGTCGGGAGGAGCTTCGTGCTAAGGCGACCTCCTGCTCAGCGCTCAGTAATTGTCCAGTATCCTCCGACTGGTCGACCACACATCCTACCCCGCTAGATCGATCTCTTGTCTTCCATACACACACACACACACACACACACACACACACACACACACACACACACACACACACACAACATATCTGATATAAGCTAGTGTGTGTGTAAGTGTGTGTGTGTGTGTGTGTGTGTGTGTGTGTGTGTGTGTGTGTGTGTGTGTGTGTGTGTGTGTGCAGAGGAGTGAGGACATGGTACATATATACAAGGCTAAGAGACGGGGTAACACGAGTGTAACTCTCTTTCCACGTAACACACAAACAAAAATCACACACACACACACACACACACACACACACACACACACACACACACACACACATACATGCACGCACGGGCTTGCGTGGTGTAGCGGCAACCGTCGCTCATCATCATGGTTCACGCACGGGCCTGCACGGATTCTGGGTGCGGCAGCCATCCCAATTGTTCAGCCTCCCCTCGGGGCTGGTCGATAGATGTGTACCTGGCTTAGGCTGGTGTGTGTGTGTGTGTGTGTGTGTGTGTGTACACAGGAGTAAAGACATAGTCCATACACACAAGGCACAAGGTTAAGAGACGGGGCACTACATGTGCAAAACTCTACCCGGAACACAAATAGTGAACGAAAATAGTAATCACACATACACACACACCAGCGAAGGTCTACCATTATCATGTCAGGTTGTGTAGTTTCAAGAAATTCTAAAATAAAATGCCAAAGTTTTATAGATTTCATATCAGTTTTTGAGAAGAAAAGAAACTGGAACATAAATCTTTCCGGGTATTATCAACTTGTCCATTTGAACAATCATGGTTATTGGTATTCTTCTTCCCGTATAGAACACTTCTACCGTCTGTCTCGCTCTCCCTCTCTCTGACCTTTACCTGAGCGGAGGCCCTGGGCAGGTAAGGCAGCCTCTCCACTAGGCCCTGGTTGGGCTGAGTTTCCACTTGGTTCTTGTTCCCTCACCCCCTACTCTTGTCCTCCCTTGTGGAGGTTGTCGTATTCCCGATCTCTGATTCATTTGGTACAAAGCTGTGTTTGGTTGATTCTCTCTCTCTCTCTCTCTCTCTCTCTCTCTCTCTCTCTCTCTCTCTCTCTCTCTCTCTCTCTTACTCCTTTACCGTCACGAGACGACCTCTGAACATGTTGGTAAGGCGACAACTTGACAAACCAGCAACGCACACAACCCCATAGTACACCACCTCAGCCTTCCTTACCATCATCCCTCCCTCACTAACACTTGTGTTGCCTCACCACATTTTTCTCACCACTCCCCTCACGACCTTCCCGACCACGTCCCTTCAGGAGGCTATACGGTCACTGCGTGCCGAGGGGATCAGGTCTTCTTCAGGGAGTGGTCCACCCTCCTGAACATGGTTAAGAGGGGGACGAGGGAGAGGCCCACACAAATGGCCCAGGTCACGAAGGGGAACAGAGAATGGCGCACCCTCCTGGGCCAGGTCGTGAACGGGACCAGGGAATGGCCCACCGTCCTGGCCCAGGTCGTGATTGGGACATAAGTGTTGTGATCATGAGTGGCAGTGGTGAGATGAGATTCATGTGGAGTCACTGATGATTGCTGGTGTCTTCCTGGGGCCAGCATTTTATTCAGCCTCTCGAATAAGACGGTACGATTCTCCAGCACGTCGCTACAATTCTTGAGCTTGACGTTACAACTCATGAGCACGACGGTACAGCCCTTTGACATGATGGACCGGCCTTTGACCTCACTCTTGAGGATGAAGTGATGGGTCATGTCATCGTACCACAAGGTCGCATCGCCGTGCCCAAAAATTGCACTGATGCGCTCAAAGTATCAAGATAACAGAGTGATTACTGATGTTCGCATGCATCTATACGACAAGACTTCGCCAGAACAATTATGATAATGTGGGACCACAAGGATCCTATGTAATACGTTGCAGGATCAGTGGGTGTGCGAGGTCATACAAAACACTGCGATAAACACTATCGTTAACGATCAGTATTATCAGAGGTAATCATAATAGTAGAGGTATCGATGAAAGAAAAGATACGAGCATTAATACTAAAGGACTTCGTTGTGTGTCTGGCCCTCAGATGGGACTAGGTACTTGTCAGGTGTGTGCACTCCTGCCACTGTGAGCACCAAGTCAGGTGGCTTTACAGTGGAGCTTCACATGGTTGGTTTCTGCCCAGGTAAAAGCAACACAATTTGATTCTAATCTCTTTTGCGGAGCTTTTGTAAGCGTACTCAGAGTGAAAGGTGCAAGTGATGCTTCTTTCACTTCGCGTCTAAGAGCGCCTTCGAAATCTTGAAGGTAAACGACTCGAGAGACAAGGTAAACTGCTAGATGGTATCTATCAGCCGTGTGCACGTATTACCATTAACCGCTAGAATCTTGGTCTATTAGATCTGTCTAAGTCATAAAGATAGTTTCCAAGACCAAGGACGGCGATCAGTCAGACCTAAAATTTTTATAATCTACGATAACACACCAGCCAGAGTGAGGCTTTTCTTACCATTGCAAATAATCTATACGTCTGCATACAGTGCGCTGTTTCCCTTCCTTCCAAAGCAGTGCAGCCCATCCAGTCTCTCCTCGGCTTTCCCCCTCAAAACAATAGAAGAAGTAGGTCACAGAAGACCGAAAGGAAACACACAAACGCTTGGTCAACATTGGATGAAGTAAGTAAATATAACTCGTTTCTCAGAGAGCCAATACTGCCTCGGGTTTTAAGGTAAACCTAACCAAACGTTTTTGCGCACCACCACAACCGAGCAATATGGAGATGCCTCGCTGCTCACTTTGTAGACGTGGTTATCTAATTGCAGTAACTAAAAGATCAGCATGTAGGTTGCTAAGAGCCGGAGGTGGACGGCAAGGGGTCGAGGTACGCCATGAAGGAGAGAAGCTGGGTGGACGGACGAGAGAAGCTGAGTGACTGGGAAGTGGTGAAGTACAACGAAGGCACCAGGAAGACGTTGAGATAAAGCCATGCTGAAAAAATTGGATGCTGAAAATAAGTCCATAGACGTTGGTCGATATACTTAGAATGCCGCGGGTGATGGCGTCTAGTTAATGATAAATCAAGAAAAAGAAGAAAATCAAAATAAAACTGCGTTAAGCGGCACGAGTCACTAGGTAGGAACAATAGATCTCGTGAAATGGAGAGAAATCATAACTTAAGTAGTCTTTCGAATCTTAAGACCGCCAGGGAAAGAATGCCGAGTACATCAGTAAGAAAAAGATATACAATCGGATCATATTATGTGATGTTGAAACAACAGAAGAAACTGTGGGAGGTGAGACATACGAATATACGCAAAGATAAGAGCAAAAGTTAAAATGACGGTCGCTGCTGAAATGCTAGGAACTGATAAAGGGTCGATGAAACCGTCGGTATGAGGGGATGAGATGATGGCTGCTGACAGACGAAGTTGTGGAGCTTTAGAAATTGGGAAATGAGTTACTTGAAGAGTACTCCTCTTTCAAATTGAGGGATGTCCTTGATAGATACTTAGAAAACGTGAGAACAATGACCAGCAGTAACTAGCTGAGATTTCAAAAAATCTCGGGAGTCTAGTGAGCCAAACAATATAAGTAATGGGAAGAATTTCCTGAAAAGAAAACGGTATTGATGAGAGAGGAACTTTGTTTCTGATACTAGAAGGGATCGTCATTAAAAGTCGCTGTGTCTTGTAACAAGAGAGGAATGGGATTAAGGATCATTACTTAGTGAGCTTTCCACAAAGTAAGGGCAACATACAGACACATTTCTACTCGTCGGTCTCCAGAAATGTTCACCGAATGACAGAGTAACATGTCATGTAATCAACTAAACAGAGGAAACTGATAAAATGGTTCCTTGAGTAAACTGACAGTGAGACAAAAGTCATTTGGAAAAATACATATTGAACACGCCACCAAATGCATCAAGCTGTGCATCAACAGGGCAGCTGACCGGATTTTCTAAAACAAAGGAAGGAAGGAAGGCGGGAGAATGGCTACTGAAAAAGTATTTGTTGACACAGGGGAAAGTCAAAGAGGGGATTACTGACGCAGTGTCTTCTAGATAATGTTTACTTCGGAAGGGAAGGAGCTGATGCATAGGTCATTCTAAAGAAAACGAAAATATGGAAGCCACTGGAAGAGGTTCCACTTGATAATTCATCTGAGGAAAATATTCCCGAAGAACAGCCAATCCGTTGACGGTGAGATGGCAAGAAAACGACTAGAATGATAATCGTTATGATATGACAAGGGCCACTGGTTGAGTCACTGACTGTAAAAGTTGCTACATTTAAAAGTACCTCATAGAACACGAGGATCATGGTATGTTTACAGCAGAAAACTGTTGCCAAGTGAAATAAAGAATTCTGGAATAAGGAGGACATTGTAGGGAGAGGCTGCTGAGGATTTCGCATGTGGCGGGAGAGGACGAAAGCCACTGAAATAATCATGTACTGGCGGGAAGATTACCGTCTAAGGGAGGGTAAGTTCGAAAGAATGGAGCAGAACAATTTCTAAGAGAAGGACGAGGGTCACTGGGAAGCGCACTGGAGGGAAAACTTTTTCTCCTGGAGAACCGGTAGGGAAAAGCCGTTGTAATTACTCCACCAGCAACAAGATTAACGATCACAGCAAACTCATCTGAGGGCCTGGCTGGGGTCGACGGTACGTCTTTGTGTACACAGTTGACCTCGGTCTGGCCTGGTAAAGCTCAGCGAGACTGGAACAGTGTAAAACAAGGAGCAGAAGTTTAACTGTAGCAAGAACTGCGTTTGTACAGGGAACCGGAAAGAAACCGACGAGTATCTAAGATAATGTATTATATATAATATATATAATATATATATATAATATATATATTATATATATATAATATATATATATATATATATATATATATATATATATAATTTTTTTTTTTTTTTTTTTTATACGTTGTCGCTGTCTCCCGTGTTTGCGAGGTAGCGCAAGGAAACAGACGAAAGAATGGCCCAACCCACCCACATACACATGCATATACATACATGTCCACACACGCCAATATACATACCTATATATATATATATTTATTTATTTTGCCTTGTCGCTGTCTCCCGTGTTTGCGAGGTAGCGCAAGGAAACAGACGAAAGAATGGCCCAACCCACCCACATACACATGCATATACATACATGTCCACACACGCCAATATACATACCTATATATATATATATAATATATATATATATTTATTTATTTTGCCTTGTCGCTGTCTCCCGTGTTTGCGAGGTAGCGCAAGGAAACAGACGAAAGAATGGCCCAACCCACCCACATACACATGCATATACATACATGTCCACACACGCCAATATACATACCTATATATATATATATTTATTTATTTTGCCTTGTCGCTGTCTCCCGTGTTTGCGAGGTAGCGCAAGGAAACAGACGAAAGAATGGCCCAACCCACCCACATACACATGCATATACATACATGTCCACACACGCCAATATACATACCTATATATATATATATAATATAATATATATATATTTATTTATTTTGCCTTGTCGCTGTCTCCCGTGTTTGCGAGGTAGCGCAAGGAAACAGACGAAAGAATGGCCCAACCCACCCACATACACATGCATATACATACATGTCCACACACGCCAATATACATACCTATATATATATATATATTTATTTATTTTGCCTTGTCGCTGTCTCCCGTGTTTGCGAGGTAGCGCAAGGAAACAGACGAAAGAATGGCCCAACCCACCCACATACACATGCATATACATACATGTCCACACACGCCAATATACATACCTATATATATATATATCTATATATATATATATAAATAATATATATATATTTATTTATTTTGCCTTGTCGCTGTCTCCCGTGTTTGCGAGGTAGCGCAAGGAAACAGACGAAAGAATGGCCCAACCCACCCACATACACATGCATATACATACATGTCCACACACGCCAATATACATACCTATATATATATATATATTTATATATATATATATACATATATATATATATAATATATATATATATTATATATTATATATATATATATTATATATATATATATAATATATATAATATATATATATTATATATATATTATATA